>NC_080387.1:44699477-44941611 GCF_028751815.1 Salvia miltiorrhiza
GTCGTTAATATTTATTTTATTTTATTTTTTAACGACCAAAAAAATTCGGTCGTTAAATTATTTTTAATTAATTTATATTTTATTCTTATTTTTAAATTATTGAGAATAATTTAAAATTGATTATCATTTTTCATAATATTTTCTTTTTTGAAAAAAAATTACGATAATATTATTTTTTATTATTTTAAATTTGATCATATATTTACCGTCACTTT
This sequence comes from Salvia miltiorrhiza, assembly GCF_028751815.1. Taxonomy (NCBI): domain Eukaryota; kingdom Viridiplantae; phylum Streptophyta; class Magnoliopsida; order Lamiales; family Lamiaceae; genus Salvia; species Salvia miltiorrhiza. The sequence continues at coordinate 44,699,693 of NC_080387.1, forward strand.
TTCGCCAACAGCACAAGTCTTAGATATTATATCGATATATTCGGTCGTTAGAGCCGTATTTTCTTGTAGTGCTACGAGGAGGCGGCTAGTGTTTGGTTTTGCTAGAATTTTCGTTGCAACCTTAGCAATTCCAGACTTCTTAGGAAACGATCTTCTGCGACAGCAACTGTCGCGTTTAGGGTTTTACCTGGCGAATTTACGTGTCTCTCATGTGAGGTTTTGACTCTGGGCTTCTTTTCATGCATGTATGGGGTATGAGCCACTTCATCGGGTAAGTCTGTTGGATCGTATTGTTTTCGCTTATTGGGCTTATATATACTAATCGAGTTTGGCCACCACAAATAGCTAGGAAAGTCATTTTTAATTAAATTTATGGATAAATAAATTATAAATGAGTTCAAATACGAAAAATATTTAATAGATGAGGACCTAGCGGTCCTAGCTCATTGTCATGATACGAGCAACTAAATGAATTATTAGAAAGTCGACATTTCATGCAATATTCTTTGAAAAATATACAAAATTTATGTAAAATCTAATAAATTATAGTACTATATATAGTGACTAGTGATGAGTATGTAAAATACTTTTAAGAACAAGATTTATTTTTTAATAAATACTATTAGTAATTTTCTTTGAAAGATATACAAATTTTCATTTAAAATTATAGTGAAGAAACAACAATAAAGATCTAAAATCGCCAAAAAGAAAAGTTTATGTGCAAGCTTTTAATTAGATTCAAACATATGAGGTGAAAAGAGCCGAACCCTTACATCAACTGGTTAATTTAGATGCCAAAATACTTTGAATTATATATATATATATATATATATATTTTGCAACAGAAAAATAGCTCTTCCAACCCACCCCCTTAATAGTAGGTCGAATTCAGCAGCACCATTATTTGCCGACTTTAAATTTCAGCCTATAACTCACCTTTAAAAATTGCTTAAAATGCTAAGTTTTGTAAAAGACCAATTAATTCATGTAGAGAAATTATTTGATCGAAGAAGAAAGAAGAATAAAAATAAGAGAAGGTGGAAAAAATGTCGTCGTCTTACTATGGCACGACGCAGAAATGCCACACTTGTGAAAAAGTGGTGCATTTTGCAGAAATGGTTTCCGCTGATGGAATTCCTTATCACAAGAATTGTTTCAAATGCGACCATTGCAACGGCCGTCTTGCTGTATGTATTCTTTCATTTTCCACCCAAAAATTAATGTTACTTTTTCTTCTTTCATTTGGAAATTAAAATGTATATATCATATCCTTTAATTTGTTCTTAATTACTAGGTTTCAGACATAATTAATTGTATTTCTATTAATAATTTCCGGATGAATGCTTCTGCATTTCGTTTCTCAAATGCACCAAATTAGTGCTATACTTTTTTTTTTTTTTTGAAACCGATATACTTAAGATCGAATTGCATGTTTTAATTATTAATCTTCTCATCAAATGCATATTATGTACTCCCCCCTCACAAATATATAGGTTTTTTTTAGAAGAAATATATATAGGTTATTAGAATTAGAAATAATCATTGAAAAAGAAAATATATAAGTAATTTTTCATTTTCAAATTCTGTAACATATAATTCTCTTTTTTGAAAAACACTAAAAGTTAAGGTTTGATTTTAACAATTAGCTCAATTTTTATAATATGTTCATATGCATTCTTTGATGATGAACTAGAGTCATTTAAAAAGCCGAATAATTAATGAATTAATATGTTCATCAAATTTATATTTATTTGAATAATAATGAATAATGATAGATAAGCAACTACTCTACCGTGGATGGGAAGCTCTACTGCAAGCCTCACTTTGAACAACTCTTCAGGGAAACGGGCAGCTTCACTACTAAGAAGTTCCAATCAAGCTTAAGTCAGTTTCCAAACCTTAATTAAATATTTATTTTTAGCATTCAATTTTGTCACAATTAGTAGTTCTCACATTATATTTCCTTTCATCCTGATCAGGTGGGAAATATGCAGAACTGGTAAAAAAAGAAAGAAAAAGAGGATCCGAACTATGTTTTATTTATTTTTAATTTTAATTTTTTGGATGATTATAATAAGTTTGTTGATGATATATATTATTACAGAGCAGGACTCCTAGTAAAGTGTCAACCATGTTTTCCGGCACTTTAGACAAATGTGCAGTGTGTAAAAAAACTGTGTACCCACTGGAGAAGGTATGTTATAGTGATTTTTAATTTGTTTTTAATTACACTTAATTATTTTGATGAAGAATATATATAGGAGTGCATTAATTAAGTGCAGGTGACGTTATGATCTGGAAGTCGACTTTCCCTCGTTGACTTTTGGATATAACTCATCAAGATTTCAGTTAATATTAGCTTCGTTACCGTTTCAAAAAAAAAATTAAGTGCAGGTGACGGTGGAGGGAGAATTCTACCACAAGCAATGCTTTAGGTGCGCTCATGGAGGGTGCAACCTAACGACGTCGTCGTACGCGGCCCTCGACGGCATCCTCTACTGCAAGCCTCACTTTGCTCAGCTCTTCAAGGAGAAGGGCAGCTACTCGCATCTCACTAAGACTACTTCTCTCAAGAAAAACGCTCTCCCGGCAGACCTCGATTTGGGCGACCCGCCCGCCGATAAACAACCCGACGCCCCGCCTCCGGCTGATGAGCCTGCTGCAGAAGAGACATAGACACACACACACTCCTCTCTTCTAGATTATCTCTATTTTTATCTTACTTTTTCGTAAAATGGTACGTACATATATAAATGAGTGTTGTGCTTGTTTTTTTCCATATATCATGTAGAATTAAATTTAATTAATGTGGACTCCGAGGATGTTTTGCTTATTCGTGTAATGGATTTTGTACCGCATAAATTTTGCTAGCTACTAGTATTAGTAGAAAGATATATGGTTTAGATTAGGATATATTTAATATATATGTTAATTTTTCAAACTAATATATAGCTTAACATGATAATAATTAAGTTAGCGTATATGTTTAGTTAGCTATACTGCATATGGATGACGTAGAAGTAATTAGTTAATCAAAATATGCGATGCAAGCATTTTTCAAACTAATAGCTTCAAACTATTGACTTATGTTGCGTGACAGAACGTATATACTTCTTGGCATTATTCCAATTAGAAGTCTTCTAGCAAATTAACATATAAAATTAATTGGAACTTTGTTCAATTTTTTATATTATGACAAAATTCTGAAATTAAATATACCTTAGTGAGAAGTCTCTGGTTCAATTCTCACTAAAATGAGTCGAAAAAAACAGTTTAGGGGCAATTATAGTAAATTGTTTTTTTCAGACTCATTTTCTCACCATGTAAATTGTAAACACAAAAAGTATAGTAAAAAACTCTCAAAACTCACCCGTGGATGTAGATCTAATGATCGAGCCACGCAAATCCCCGAGTCATTTATCGCTTTATAGTTAGGTGTTGATTTTAAATTCATCAGGTATATATACCACTAATTCATGATATGACATATTTCTTTTGTCTAAGAAAAAGGATAAACTACTAGTTAATGCATTATTTCCAATCACGTACCATGCATTATATATAAACTTTTAAAAAAATTTATTATCAAAAAATAAAAAACACACTCACACACTGAGTGACTGGCTTGAACCCCAAACTTATTACAGGTTTGTCTCATAAACTCTATCATTTTTTTGAGGAAAAATTAAATCCATCACTATACAACTTACAAGCAATGATAAATGAAAGATCGAAACTCTCATATCACCATATATAATTAACTCGCATCTCTCATTTTAATCCATTAATTTCAAATAAAATTTTCGCAATATTCAGCTTGGTTGATCAAACACTAAACAAAATGCACAAAGCGATATATATTTATATTGTTAACAGAAAAGAAAAAAAAGATATGAAATACTATATGCGTAGAGAGAGAGATACATATGAAACCCTAAGCAGCAGGAGGAGAGTGAGAGACAAGGGTAACAAGAAAATCGAAAATATCAGTTTCCATGACAGCAGCAGCCACATCTTCCTTGTGCATTGTTCTTCTCTTCCCTTGCAGCGTCATCTCCCACGCCCTCTTCGTCAACTCCTCGATGAACAGCTCACACGCCTTGGAGAAGACGATGGGGGCCTCCCCCGATATCATCTTCACGTCCTCCCCCGATTTCTTCATTATCTTCTTGATTCTTGCTAGCGGCAACGAATGGGGTCCCGTCTTCCCCGATATCCCGCCACACACAAGATTCGAGTACGCCCCCGGTTGCCTCATTTTCTTCCTCTCAGCTACACCGTTTTGTTAATAACGTCTCAAACTAGGGTTCAACAGTTTTAATTTCGGATGAATATGTATCTATGAGTTATTGGATTGGTGGTGTGCAAGAAATTATTGGAAATATATATACGGGTATATGTGAGAAAGTGTGTGTGCGAGGGGGGTGGCCGGCCAGCCTACTTGGGGCCGGCTGAAGATATTAGCTAGGTGGGCTAATAATTTAGAAGGAATATACAATAAATTAATTATAAGGTTAAATTGATATCAAAGTGTGAAATGGCTTTAATTGGGGGAATATATATGCGGCATCCAAGTTACGACTATGCTTGAAGAAATCATGTTTTGTGATTTATTTAGTCTAGGAGGAGTTCAAATTATGTGTGATATATCTTACAACTATTACCAACAGTAGTTATAATTTTGCATGTGTACGTGGTTTGAAATTGAGCCAACATCTTATAGATCAAGATGATCGATAGTACTCAAGGCCTAAGGTCTTGGATTCAAGTTCATCGTCGTGCGATTTTTATATTTCTTTACAAAAAAAAAATATCAATATATTAATTAAAGATCTACTCGTCTATTTATTTGTATACGGGGTATTAAGTATTGTATACTTGGGTGCTATATTCAACATAAAAAGATACATATTTTAAGTAGGATAAACTAATTATTTTTCTTTTTTATTAGAATTGCAAAAGGTATCTATTATATAATCAAATAAATCACTCACATGAAGACGGTACTTCTACACCACATAAAGATAGGAAAATAACCGCACGCAGGCGGGATCACTACCCACACAAAGGTGGGAAAAATACACTGCATGCGTATGCGGAATTGAATCCAAGAGTCCAAGACAAAGAAGAGTATTTGGTTACCTCAACTTTGCCACTTGAGGTACCTAGCTAATTAATTATTTCTAAATATTACGAGTCATATATATTTGTGTCAATGATTTTTTTTTTTTTTAGATTTGTGTCAATGATTTTTTTTTTCATATATTTACATCACTTTCTTATGAATATTGAATAGTATATCATGCGGGAATTTATGAAATTTTAACTTGAAACATTTGACCACAATTTTTTTACACTACTAGTCTTAGAACAATGAGAGAGGACAAATTAAATACAACTTTTTCTATGATTGATTTGGCATAGCTTTCACGGGATCTAAACCTAGCTACCAAATGCAAAGCAAATTTTTGGGCTTTGAAATTTATATATACTTGAATCGTCATTAAAGACAAGCTATAACTTTTATGTGCTATGTCATAGCTTACGCAAGTTAATTTTTTAAAACATACATAATTTAATTATTCTTTGGGGTTGTTTTTAGTTTCTCAATAAGCTACTGTTAAACAATGTGTAGAATTGTTCCTCAATTAATTTAAAAGAACAAATTGTGGATTTTTTATAATTAGCAGGAGTTGATTTTGTGTAAGGGCTTGTACATAATTATATTTTGTACAAAATCTTGGATTTATAGTTTAGCTGAAATTTTGTTTTTCCAGAAAATCTAATTCTACATATTTAACAGCTAATTATTACCCAAATTGGAAAGTCCAGCTTCAAGCAACTTTTTAATTTATGCTAATATACACATATATTAATAAATATGTTGAGAAATCATAATTCTTAATTAATTTATCAAAGTTTATTAGTTAATAATTAAGACCATAACCCTAGTCCTTACAAGTTGAGAAAATATAAACTATTTATGTAGTCAAAGTTGCATTACTTAAATAAACACGTCATAGTCAAACTAATAAACAATAGGTTAGTTGAGATTTGGTCTACGTTTTGCAAAAAAGAAAAGAGTAATAACTAATAAGGCCAAGATGCTCTTTCATTCGTCACGCATATATATTCCAGGCAGGGTTTACCTTATTTGCAGACAATTTTCAGCCTATTATTTTACTAGTACATATCAATAAAAAAATTATGAATTTAAGAATCCACATTTTAGTGGATCACTAAAATTATATTTTAGTGGGGGTCTCATGTGACTATACGTTAGGTCATCAGTTTAGTTAAACATTAGTTGCAACCAAAATAAAGGTGGGCTAAATCCCTTTTTCAAATTTTAAAATTTAAACTACTCCAAAAAAAATTCTTGTACACAATTTAACTTTGAGTTAATAAGGCCTATCCATACATTTTTGCTTAGTAAAAAAACATAATACCTATAAAAAAAATATTAATCATTTTTATTGTAAATGTATTAATATAGCCTTAATGATTATTTAAGAAAAGAGTAAAAAACAAAACTCAATTGCAGCCCCCTCCCCCAAACCCTATTCCCCGCTGCCACCATCGCCGTCGTCATCCTCCACCGCCACCTCCTTCCCTCTCTCTTCACCTTGCGCCCCTTTTCCCCTTAAACTCTAATCATCGCTGCCGCAATCCTTCCCCTTTTCCCTATCTACTGTCACCGAGACGGCCCGTTGCCGCACCTCCCCTTGCACCCCCCCTCCTCCCTAACCTTTGTTATCGCATCTCTCCCTCTGTTGCTCCTCGTCGGTGCCCCCTCCATCCACCCGTTGTTGTCGCTGTGTTTCTCTCTCTCTCTCTCTCATTCTATCCCTTAATTTTCTCGCCTATATCTCTCTTGCTTCTCGCCGCCATCCCTCTTCTGCATGTAACACCGCCATCCACCACCGCTCACGGCCACCATTGGCGCCGCTATGCTTCTCTTTCTCCCCTTGCCAATTTCTCTCTCTCTCTCTCTCTCGCCTATCTCACTCTCTCTCTCTCTCTCTCAATTTCAAATCCCCAATCTCTAGGATTTCATTCTCTTATCTTGACAACTTTCCGGCGAGAATTGATGTTCCCGCCCCGATTCTCCATCTCGGACTAATTGTTACACATTTTTATTAATATGTGTGTAACAGATTAAATTACACTGTTACATGATTTTCCCAAATTTGCTAAAATAATGTAAAGTAAAATGTATTTTTCACAATTACTCATTTTTTCGCAAAAAAATGTAATAATATTAAAAATGTATAATTGCGAAAAAGTTGTAATAGTTCAAAATACACTATATTGCACACTTTTTGCGACTTTTACACAATTTTGTAAAAATCGTGTAAATAAAAAATATATATAATTATGTATTTTGTAATATTACACATTACAAGTGTATTTTGGCCAGAAAGATTATTATTTTTCCAATTTTATCGGTATAACTAGAATTTTGTTTTTTATTATATGATTTTGAGGTGCTACCTCATTTAACTTTTCCCGTGTCATACTATTTAACCGATTGTCTTCATTAATATTATACTAAAAGTATCTTATGGAAATCATTCATATTCTTTTAACTGCGAATCAAAGTATTATTGTAATATATAAATTAAAACTTTGATGATAATAATAAAAAATTAAAACATGAGTGTATACATAAAAAAACATTAGCATAGATAAAACATTATTCATTATTATGTGCGTAATACTATTTAAAAAAATTATATTATGGAGTATTATTTTTTATTTTTAACTCAATTGTGGCCACTCGTCAAGATATATGAATTAGTGGTTTCCAGTTAAAATAATAAGGTTAGCCTTGACTAGAACACCACCCTTATGAAATACTTATAAAATTATTGTAAACTGCATACAAAAAAAAAAAGAAAAAACAAATGAGCGAATCACATATTGGATATGAAGGGGAATTAAAAATTAAATTGGATCTCTGGGGCCGTAATGGGCTTCTCATTCACATGGGCTTGATCAAGCTAACCAACAAATACATACCATAATATCTAGATTTAATTTGATTACATATATAGGGAGACTTTTCTTTTACGGAATAATGGAATTATAAGAGAGCACTGGGGTTCATATGTTTTTCAATTTTCACCTAGCAGTAATGGATATTTAAAGGAATTAATAATTATTATTCTCTTGTCTTCAGACATACACATTTTATTGAATTGGACTTATTGTACTGGAACTTCATATGCTTGCTTAGAAATAAGTCATGTTTAATACTATAAACTGACGTATTTTATTTCTTAATTGGATTGCACATGTAACGTACTTGAAAATTACTTGTTTATATTATATCATCAAATTTTATTTTTTTTGAGGAAATATATCATCAAATATTTGTTAGCATGTGTTTGGCGAATTAATTTTACTTGCTGGGCCTTGCGATACCAACCTCAAATTTATAAGGCCGAACCCAATGATCATGTCTAAAAGCCCATAAATCCCCTCCACCTGAATTTTTCATCATCAATAAGCTGATTTATTTTGTCCCCAATGGGACACCAAGCAGTGCGAACTCTTGTCTACGAACAGTCAGGTTTATGGTTCAAATCCCACTGCTATCCCTACCCCAAAATCAAAAAAATATGCTGATTTATTTTATTTATATTATCATATAAACTGATTACATAAAATATAGTATTACTGAAGTGTCTAGACCTGCGTATTTTTAATCCTGCTATTTATGGAAACTAAATCAATACAATTGAATCGGTGAAGTTAACCAGTTTTGATAAAACTCCAAAATTTAACTTTTTTGGGGGATGTAATTATTTCTGTCCGTATATTAGTTAACAATGAAAATGTAAAATAACAACAAAAGAGATGCTTCTTGTTCTCTTTCATGTGGCATTGCGAATCCGCCAGTTCCTAACTGCTAACACCACCTATTCCTCACGTGCTTCCTTCTCAGTTTTGGGTTGTCCACCACGTGACTTATACTAACTCTTTCTATTTTCACTTTTTTAACTTTAACTAATTAATTTCTCAACTAATGTATTCTCCTACCAAACACACTAAACGAATTAAAATTTATAAGATGTATTCATATTTAAATATAATCACATATTAATAAAATTCGATGCATATGACTGAATATGAATTGAATTCAGTTATTAAACTATTGTACGAATTTTAATAGTATGTAAAACGGTATCAAATAAATTAAAATATAAATCACTTTTGGGGATTGTTGGTCCCCTCGTTCCGATTTTTTAAAATAATAATTATAATAGACTATGATCATGAAGATTTCCTCTTTTGACGAATCAACGAAATAACGAATTGATGATGATGTCGCCATTGACATTTCATTCATCACGATTCTATCAACCATACCAATAAGAGATGGGTTGAATAGTACTCCCTCCGTCCCATTGTAAGTGAGACCTTTTTTTTGGGCACGAGAATTAAGAAAGGTGTATTTTGTGTGTAGGTGAAAAAGTGAAAATGTGTTTAAAGGGAAAAAAAATTACCCAAAAAGGAAAGAGTCTCACTTACAGTGGGACGCCCAAAATAGAAAGAGTGTCAGATACAGTGGGACGGAGGGAGTACTATTTAATATCATTGCAACAATTTTAAAAAGTTATATAAAAAAAATGGTTACAAAAATTTTCGGTAAACAGCAAGCTAAAAAAGTCCGATGTTTTATCTCAAAATGATCTTTTCCTATGTCTCACATAAATATTAGTTTCTTGCAACTCAAATATTCCATAACATAACTTAACCAACTATGGCATCTCAATAAGTTTAAGGAATGAACTAATAATAATCATTTTAGATAGCGAAGTATAAAATTTAACCACATAGAATAAAATAAAATAAACTTACAATTTTACCCTCTTAAAATAGGACAATAATTGGTTTGGTCATATATTAGGTCTACGCACGATCAAGAATAGATTTGGTCATGATCAATTTAGTATTGAATTCGTCAATTAAGAATTAAACGATACTTTAAGCGAAAAATAGCTTCCTCTTTTTTTTTTTTATCATTTTTATCTTTGTTGCTATGTTATCTTTAAATATAAAAAAAATTAGTTTAATATATAACCTCTAAATTCAAATGCCATTAAAAACTTATATCGGCACATATAATATCTTCATAGGTAACTTTTACAGTTTTACTTATCAGTTATCACGATTCGGCAGCCAACCAACACTAAATCAAAGTCTAAATTTTGTAACGATTCAAAAAATGATACATGCTGCATGTTTTTTAGTTAATTCCATGCTAGTATAAAAATTTGTTTGAGAAACTAAGGCATTGTAAATCACAACATATCAAAAAAAATTTACTATCATATTTTAAAGGGGCCTATTTGGCAGTTATTATTATTATTATTATTATTATTATTATTATTATTATTATTATTTAAAACTAATATCTTGGGTTTTTTTTTTTTATGACCAAGTGTTTGTGTGTGTGCATGAGTGCACTTTTTCTGTTGTTTCCACCGCAATGTCTCATGATTGCAACTCCCCTCTTGTTTGGGCCTATGATTTTTAGGCAGGCTTTTTGCAGATTTTTCTTCTTATTCTCCTCCTTTAGTTTCCTTTAGTCTTTTTTCATTTTTCTTTTCTTTTATAAAATATAAACTTGGCCCCTTTATATGAAAAATATATCATTACTTGTAACAGATGTTTTAGATATGCCATCTTATCATCACGCCGCTACAAAAAAGATCACATTTTGTCTGATAAAGCAATCCTCTCTCCTCCATGAAGACACTTCCATATAATAGTAATTTCAACTATTAAGAGTATTTACTTTTCTTTATATAAAGCGGAGGAGTGGTTCAAATAAAAACTTCACTGTAACGTAAAATTATGAACTGTATCTATTCAACATATATTTAGAGCATCCGCAATGGGGTTACATGATAGCTTACATGATAGCCTACTTTATTATGGGGGACCACATGGTGTAAAGATGCTGCAGTGGGGTTACATGATAGCTTACATGATAGAATTAGTTTTGATTTTTATGCTTTTTACTTAAATTTAATTGCTCAAATTTAAATAACACATTTGACTAATAATTAAAATGAGGAAGAAGAAGAATAAATAGAAGAAAAAGAAGAAAAAATAAATAAATAAATAAATAAATTTGAAACAGTCAAAATCGAATTTTTATTTTTTTTTAAAAAGGCGCGTGCATTGCACGCGCCTTACACTATTGAGAAAATGGGCTACACGATAGAACGTGTAGCCCTCGTGTAAGGTGCTCCCGCAATGGTTACACGATAGCACATTTACACGATAGGGCTATCGTGTAAGGGCTATCGTGTAACCATTGCGGATGCTCTTACACTTTGATGGTTCTAGGTTGGAAACTCATAAAAGGCACAATTGCAATGATTTACAAGATCACAAAATTGCAATTATTTTATAAGTTAAGTGTAATTACTTTATAACTTAAAGTACAAAATTCATAATTTTTATACTAAATAAGGTTCATGTTATAACTCAATCCTATGAAGTGATATGCATGTATGTAAATATGTATGTATGTATATACCAGACATGGACTTAAATGTGTATACAATTATACCAAAAATTCATGGCAACTCATAAAGATAAATTAGATAATATTCTCATCTTCCAAAAAGTAGGCCCAATAGTCATATTGGACACTCCCTTTTTTAAAATTCTATAAATGCTCCTACAGTCCTACTTAATACAATATCTTAGTAACTAGTACTGCTCTACATCAGTTAATTGAATATCTTGTTTTTTTGTTTTGGAACAAATTGAATTTCTTAATCTAATCGATACACTATGTAAGTTTACCGTGGATAGAGTATTTAATTCATTTTAATAAAATGATTTAAGGGGAATCCAACAAATGGGAAATCGTTGGGCATGTGTAACAAGTTGATTATTGCAAGTCATCCAGTGCTATTATCAAAGTTGATCGCAGCTTTTATATTGTCTGGTTGGACTTAAATTCCACATTACATCTTAGTGCACCACATATATTTTAAAGGGTAAATATCATTTTAAATCTCAAATTATTTTCGCACTATTAATTATATTCTAAATTATTGAAAATAATTTTTTAAACCTTGAACTATCAGTTATACCATTCGTTCATTTTTTTAGCTTCAAAAATTTGACATGGCTCACCAGATGTCACAATGTATTTTGAATAATTCTTTTTTTTTACCTATATTATATAAAATGACGTGATTATATGCATTACTCATTTAAAATTTCAAAGGATGAAAAATGGATAAAGAGTACAATTGATATAAAATTAATAGTTCAAGGTTTAAAAAATTATTTTTAATAGTTCAGGATATAATTGATAGTGCGAAAATAGTTTGGAGCTTAAAGTGATATTTACCCTATTTTAAAACGATCATTGTACATATTATATACTCACTCCGTTCCACTTCAAGAGTCTTGTTTTTCTTTTTGGATTGTCCCATTTGAACTGGCTTATTTTCCTTTATGGAAAAAGTTAGTCCCTAAAAGTGAGAATCTTTGGGATCCACATCACCTTTTCTACTCTACACTAAAAGTAAAAATCTAATTAATCTTTTTTTAAATTACCGTGCCGAAAAGATACAGGACACTTGAAGTGAGACGGAGTGAGTATAATATAATCAAGCATATATAGTAAAAACCATACGAATCTTTTCCCTTTAACAAGAGAAAAACATGTGATTTTTGCGTCATCGCTTAAACTATATATCTTATTACTTTAGAAATAAACATCATTCATGCTTGGTTAATTTAATGACTTGATTTTTAATTGTAGGAAAGGCCTAGAAAGAGAAATTCACGTGCAAAATAGTTGTCAAGAATTGATATCTGATAGTTAATATGACCAGCTTGTAGTTTCATAATGGAGACAAGTAGGTCACAACATGCATCGTCCACAAATTTTGACACCTAATGACTTTTAATTTGACCTACTTCAGATAAATCGAGTTATAACTGTTTAGATAATTCCTCAAAAAAAAAAAAAAAAAAACTGTTAATTGACATAATTTGCATGTAAAAGTTCATACCGATATATCGCTAAGTTTAATGCCAAAGGTACAAGCTAATGCAGCTGAATTAAGCTTGTCACTTTCTTAAATTCTTTATATATATTATCTTGATCTATCAGATTTTATAGAAGCCACTTATAAAAGTGACAATTCATGACCTCTTTTTACCAAAAGATTCCCATAATGATGAAGTGATCATTAGGTTAAAGGCACATATTATTTTGAAAAAATAAAAGAGAAGAAAACTTGCTTAAATTGCAAGTTTATTTATGTCATAATAATATTGAAGCTGGAAAGTAAAATGAAATGATAATGGAAACTAGGGGTGGAGGGTCTCCTTCACAAAAAGGTATGGTGATTTAATTTGCAATATATTGCTTGATCTATTTAGTTATAAATAAGGCTAATACGATTTATAGATCATAATTATTTCTTAATGGATATAAGTAGAAAGGTGAAGATATATATTTCCTAGATGGAAGCTGGTCTCCAAACTGATTTTGCACTTTTATCCACTAATTTGGATCATGTAATGTACAATTTGGGTGTTGGCTTAGACTGAGAAAGATAATTGAGACAAAACTTGTTTATCGTTTAATTATAGCACTCTATAAATAAGTATGTGGGTATAGTACCGAAAATTTGGCAAAATATTTTACTAATAAAAATATTTGAATATGATAAAGATATAGATCAATTTGGCGGCAACTCAAATCTTGATATATCCATATTCAAGAGTTAATTAATGAAAGTTCACAAGGGGACACCAAGCAGTGCGACCTCCTGTATGTAAACAGTGAGATTCCGAGTTCAAACCCCACTGCTCCCCCTCTTCAACTCCCCCAAGTCAAAAAATTAATGAAATCACATTGAGTTAGCCACTGGCCCAAAACTGCACAGGTTCAATCCCATAGCTTGACTCTCGTTAAAAGAATAAATAACTATCTGTATATCAGTTTTAAAGATATTAAATCATATTTAAAAAGTTCAAGAAGTGAAGGAGAATTATGTTCAATATTCAAAGAGATAACAACTCGTACAAATACATTTTATGAATAAATATTAAAATATTATTAAATTTTGTATTTATTGAATTAAATATATAAATTTATGTTTACAGAGCTTAATCAAATACCTAATTAGTATATTTTGCTAGTATTTTGAATCAAAATGACACACACATATATATATAGGTATTTTGCTTAGTCATATTTAATTTATAGGAGTATTAATTAGTTAAGCATGATCCTTTAGCAAATGTTAATATATATATATATATATATGTATATATATAGGTGTGTACCTATTTAAAACATTTAGATAGTTGTGTGTGTGTATATATATATATATATATTACACACATGATCTATATATATATATATATGTATATACATATATTATTTTAACATATTTGAATAAACATTTACATATGTATGTATATATATGTTATAACTGTTCTTCTAATTTTACTTGTGAATGTAAAATATTCTATTTTAGAGACTCAATTTTAATATCAAAGTGATTCTTCTAATTAAAGGTGCGACTTGACTAATTATAATCATAAGATTTTATATAAAAATATTTTATTCAAAAGCTTTACAACTTGAATTTTGGAAACAATTTTTTTTTAAAAAAGTAAATGATTTTAGAGTGTAACAGTAGTATGTGATAAGAAGTGTCATAGTAAATATCTAAAATAAGATGATTTAATATGATTCTCTCTTTTCCTCTAAAAAAAGTCTAAAACAATAGTACTATAATATTAGGAGCGGCGAGTGGGGACTAATATACTCATATCATATCTATATAAGTCATAATTTGATTTAATTTTCTCTATTCAAACCTACGAGGTTTTGGTTCAATTTATATATACATCTTGACGTAGAACAACCTTAGATATAATTAAATGCAAATTTTAGGTTACTTTCAAGTTCGATATTGACGTGACCTGACCATTGGGTGTATTAGATTAATATAACAACAGACAACTTATCTTTATTAAATTAATATTACTTGACATATGTTTATACATTGAGACATTACTGATCTTTAACTATAGATGAAATTATTCTACATGTTATCAAATCTTACATGCTCCCGACATAATTTATTATTGTTACATGCATATACATATGCACCCCAATATCAAAAATCGATCACGTGAATCTTCGTTCTATGTTAGTAGTGAACGATGGGACGTACGATTCATAAAATCTTTATTCATCATATTAATTATAGTATATATGTATTTATCCTATGATTCTATTTATTAATTAATTGCCCTCTTGATTTTTCTGAGACATCAAAATCAGCAATACAACACCAACAATTACGATAAAGACATATTTAATCTCATTTTCTTCATTATCCGATTAATTATAGTCTTCTCAATCGCCACTAAAAAGGGCAAACATTCATGTACCTAATTAATTAGTATATTCATATGTGATCTTCTCCCTGAAAAGACATTTGATTTAATTATGGATTCACCAATTGAATGAATTAAATTATTAATGCAGTTGAGAGAAAAAATTATTTTGTGACAGTGGGGAGCTTCTCATTCGAGGGTTTGGGACCATGTGCATATCTGTTAGTGGGTTTGACTACATAAAAATGGCAATAATTACTATCAAAACAACATAAATTAATACAACTCACTCTTTCCCTCATGTCTCATTACACATGAATTGTTTTTTGAGTGGTGGTCCGACCACGTGGCTTTTGGTACAATTTGTATAATCCACTGTGTTAGTGTCACACACATAATCCACAGTGTGTGTGTGAGTATATATTATGATAAAATATAATCTTGGTCCCTCAGCAAATGCTGGAGTTAAAAAGGTATAGTGGTTTACCAACCAAACCAAACTGTGTTAAAATCACTACACATTGCTTTTTAGAGAAATGACACACACTTTTGTTCTATATGTGTTTGGAATATTTCAATAAAATCCATATTATGTTAATAGTCCTATCCAAATCATAAATTGTTTAGTAGATATGTTAGTTGAGTCATACTTGTAATAATGTAAACATAAGATTTTAAGGGGTTTGCAAAAATCTTTTAATTGAAATTTAAGCTAGAAATAAGAAAGAAAGAGAAAAACATGGCATGATGTACAAATGTCAAAGTAGTGAAAATGGAGGAATAAATGCAAGTTGTTGAATTATTATTATATAACTCAAATCATTAAGCATATGATTGTTCTTTTTTCTTGTCTTTTTTTAGAGGATTTTCTCTATGGAATTCTTGATCAGTTGCATAATTTATAGAATCTTGAATTTTGTGATCCAAAATTATAGTAACTAAAAATAAGGGGAAAAGTGCTATACCCTCTATCCCAGATCAAATTATTTATGGGTTAATGGCATGTAAATTACAAAACTATACCCAAATTCTGGTCTGGGCAACAAACTTCAAAGTGTATTTTAAAAATTACAAAACTTTGGCATTGATCTGAATTGGCCACTCTGGTCATTTTCCGGTGAACAATTGATGACATGGACATTCCAGAAATCCTACGTGTTAAGGCCGGAGCTCTGACTAAACGCAGCCGTTTAGTCTTCATAAAACGTCGTCGTTTAGAGATGAAATTCACATAACCTTTTTTTACACATAAAACCCTAAATTACTCTTTCCTACCTTCATTTGCACACTCGAGTAGAAAGAATTCCTCCATGGGCAAGTCGTGGAATTGGAACAGTGAAACGGGAGAGTCATTCTCGAGCTCAGGGTCGTCGGACCGAGTGTATAACCCACACAACAACGCGGCCTACGATCCTCGACCTAAACTCTGCCGACATGGATTTGCGTCGTTGCGGACATCGAACACTCCCGTAAACCCTTATCGCTGTTTCTACTGTTGTCGCCTTCGAGGGGTAAGTTATTGAGATAAAATTGAGTTTATAGGTTTGATTTAGTCTGCCGATTGGATATGAACTTATTGTGTTGATTTAGTCAAGGGGAGCATGTGAGCTTTGGGAATGGCTTGATCCGGAGCTAAATGAGCACTACAAAGACCAGATTGCGAAGCTGAGGCTTCAATTGAGTATTGCTGTAGAGGAGCGTGATGAAGCCATAAAGAATGCTGCTTTCACGCGTGAAGTGATGGATACCAGAGACCGTGATAGGCATTCAGTGGCTGTGGAGGTGGATTTACTGAAGGCGAAAAATGAGGCTCTTGAAGGCATCGTCGGTGGTCAGTGTGCAAAGCTGAGGATGACAAAATGGGTTGTTTGCGTGGTGGCTCTATTGTTTGCTATGCTGTGGATCTTGAAGTAATGTATGGAGTTGGTTAGGTTGAAGAGGACCTAGATTCTCTTCCTTTTGTATTAGATAGACTTAGGTGAAGTTGTAGTACATCTATCTATCTTATGAATGAATTAATGTGAAGGCTATTTTTGGTTTAATACTTGGTAAGCTTTGAGTATACATTCGTAACAAACACATTAGAAGACATTAGAACACAAGCCAAAAAACATAACAAACACATTAGAACACAAACCCAAAAAGGCAAGCTCAATATGTTCAAATACAATACATATATGCTTCTTAACATTGTTTCACAAAAACATATGTTCATACCAAACACCAAAATAGGTTTAAAGGCAAAAATCATGAGATACGAATAACAGTTTGCCATGTTATGTTGTTTAAAAAAAAACATAAAGTTTGCATTTTTTTCAAAGATCCGGAGTAGGCCCTCCATCAAGCCTACTCTCCTGTGTTGTTGGCACATCATTCTCTCCACCGACAACATTCCTTGAAGAGAAACCACCTTCTTCTTCATTACGTCTTGGCTTCTTGTACTTGCGCAATTGCATTGTCTTCTTGCTCGTACTAGAACCCTGCATAAAACTGTATTAATACCAACTCTTAATATGCATAACATAAATATAATGAGAGACTTACATGGTAGAATGTGTTCCCTGTTTTTTCATGCACATAAACACCCATACCCCTTAGGGCAGTCCCTCGTCCTGTGAATCGGCTTGATTTGTCTTTCTTCTTTGCACTTGATTGTTTGCTAGACGTGCCTTGTTCAGGAACTTGGTCTTTGCCCTTGTTTTTGCCTCCTCCTGGTTTTGATGGCCTTCCAACCCTCCTCTAGTCCACATTTAAAACAAGCAAAACATTGTATTTAAAACTATATGAAATGATTTCACTGAAATGACTTTAGTTAAGGATTTCATTACCTTCTCAGTTTCTGGTACCTTCACTTCCTCATTGGTGCACTTCCGTTTGTTGTGGCCTTGTTGCTTGCACTTGCCGCAAGTCATGACAACTCCATGCTTTGACATTCTTCCTTCCTTCTCTTGTGGTGCTCGCACTCGTTTTTTTTTCGGTCTGCCGGGCATCTTTGTTTTCGGGGGCGGTCTGACTACATCGCCACCAATTTGGGGCCACATCTTCTTGCCATGAATGGGTTTGATGCCATGCTCATAACCAGCCAAATAAGTTGAAACATAAAAACATTCAGCAACATAATCAAGGGGGTCACGGTCCATGTACTTGATTGCTGAAACAGCGTGCTTGCATGGGATACCTATCAAATCCCACTCTCTACAAGAACATTCATTCTGTCCATTATTTCCAGTTTTAACATGAACAACGAACGTGTCTCCTTCATAATGCACTTGGAATGAATCATACATTGCAGGGAGTGCCACACAATATGCACTAGCATTCAAATTCTTTTCCAACAGCTTGTCAATATTTGGTGTTATCTTACCAGCGACAAGGCTCATGGCTTTGAATTTTTGGACCTGCCTAACCATCAAAGAAGACCTAATCTCTTCTAACATGTGAATAACATGTTTACCCCGAGCATTTAGTATATATCCATTAAAGCATTCACTTATGTTATTATCCACACTATCACTCTTGGGGTAAGTTGAGATGAAGGCCTTACAGAATTTAGTTGTGTCGCGTGCCATGAAATCATCGAAGGCTGCCGGGGACTCTATTTTCATATCTTGAACCGCGATTTTGAAGTCAGCTTCATAGGTTGCATACACCGCTCGAAAAAACAGGTTTTTAAGGCTTTGACCCTTGTGGACCTTTTTCCAGTTCATGTAGATATGACGAGCATAATTCCTATGCTCCGCCTGAGGTGCCAATGCAGCGACCGCATTTTGTAATCCCTACGAAATACAAGACACAGAATTACAAAGCAGGCTATGATATGAATATTAAGAATAAAAGATTTATGTAAAGAAAATGAATTTCGTTACCTTTTGTTGGTCACTGATGAAGGTCCATCCACTTCCATCACCAAGCTCTAAATCCGCAAACAAAGTTTCCAAGAACCATGTCCAGCAGGCTTCATTTTCAGCCTCCACCGCAGCCCATGCTAAGGGAAACATCCCATTGTTTCCGTCTTTCCCAGTGGCACAGAGAAGATGGCCTCCCAAGTACGTTTTAAGAAAGCAACCGTCAATACCAATGACTGGTCTGCAGCTGGCTTTGAAGCCCTTTCTCAAAGCACTCAAACCAATGTACAGTTCTTTGAAAGTGTTATCGGGTTGTAGCAGAAGCTCAAACCTTCCTTCAGGATCCACGCGACGGAGTTCAGCAACATAATTCTTTATCATGGCATAGTGTTCGTCCACAGACCCTCTGACCATCTCCTGAGCCATTCTCCTAGCCTTATAGAGTCGGTCCTTAGGCACTCTAACTTTGAACCTCTCCAGAATGTCAGCATGCAAATCTTTAACCTTCAGATTATATCTAACCCTATAAACATTCAAGTATCTACCGGCTATCAACTGAGAAGTCAATAATTTATTAGACATGGCCTTAGGACAACTATGCTCCCCACTACAAGATCTAATCATAAATGTTCCATTAGCCTGGACATAACTAGCATATAGCTTCCAAGGGCAAGGTAGGGTACATTTTGCCACCAATTTTTTCTTAGATACTGCCTTAAAATGGATATATCTACCATTTTCTATTGCCCATGTTGTCAAACCAGCCCTACATTGAATCCCATCCTGGAAATACATGCCAATTACTGGCTTCATTTTGCTGTGGTCACATCTAGGATCATATACTACCCTCTTGACCCTCAACCTATGATCGAAGTCAGAATCAGTTTCATCCGAGACAAACTCCTTTTCATCATTCTCGTAATCAGACTGGTATGTGTGTTCAACATCGGCCTCGAAGCCATCTTTTTCATTCATCAGTTTAAAAACACTATCAACCTTTCTTAATTTCTTTCGCATTTGCAAGTTCTCTTCATCAGATATATAGTCCAGATTTCGTAGACTAACATCTGACAACTCACTCTCACTAGGTTCATAATCTTCACCCTCACTACTGTCTGAGAAACACGTCCTATTGATGAAATAATCAATCTCGGAATCTGTGGCATTATCTAGGTGACCCCAGTCCCCATCATCATGTAAACCCAAATGAGTCTCTACAACTGTCTCAACTAAACCCTCACCATCACCACCTGCTGGTGGTTCCTTTAACAATTCCTCCCTTTCATCCTCAGAATTTTCCTCTCCTTCATCCTGAGAACCTCTCTCACCCGCAAAGAAAGCATGAAGACCACCATCCTCCACACTCTCATCATCTCCCTCAGAACCAGACCCACTCTCCCCGTCAGCTTCACTAATATATTCCTCAACTAAACCCTCACTTTGTAATTCAGACTCCTTGTCCCTCGCCTCAGAGACTTTGCTATCACAAGCTTTTCCCTCAGAACCCTTCCCTCCCTCACCCATATCTGTACCAAGCCTACCCCCATCCACACATACAGTTACTACTGCGTGCCTATCCACAAGACTCAACATTTCCATTACACTTTGATCATTAACTATTACCTTATGTGTTTGAGTTCTAGGTATTCTATAATACAACCCAGCCCAGGACACATAGCCTAATTCTTTCACATAATCAAGAAGATCAAAGTACCCGAACCTATCAGGATCTAACCCAATCTTAGTGTCAAAAACCCCACCTATGTAATGTTGTTTAGCTTCATAGTTAATGAACCTACCCCCATGACAAATATGTAAACCAAATTCAGAGGCTCTGCAAATATGACAACGAAATTCAAATCAACAATACACACAACCAACCAAGATTCAAATCATTATCAAATACGTAAATTGGTTAAATGGGCTAAACTTGAACATGCAAAACCCTACAACAGTAACCCTACAACAGTAATACTCCAACATAAATGCACAAACGAAAGTATAAACAAATAATACTATTCGAATTCTTCCTCAATAACAATAAATATTGAGCTTGTCAGTATACTTTACCTTTTCGCCATTGTTTAGTGTTTGGGGACCACAAACCAACAGAAACCCACGATGTCGACTCCACACGAAAGAGACAACCCACCAACAAGAAAAAACACTGGGACCTAGTTTCCTCTCCGAAAGACGACAACTTTTTTGTCTCAGAAATACAATAACCTTACAAAATACGAGAGAAAAACAAAGGAAAGACCACACAGAAGCGAGAGAAAAATTCTGAAATGAAAATTGAAAACCAAAATGCTGAAACAATGAAAAGGGCGCGACTTTTCAGTTGTCTATGCCCCCTAAACCCTAACGACGCCGTTTCATCATAATTAAATCCATTCGGATGCCAGCGTGGTGCCAAGTTAGTTCCAGCGCAACAAAAACATGCCATGTGTGTATTACCAAAAATACCCTTACCGGAAAATGGCCGGAGAGACCAATTCAGATCAATTCCAAAGTTTAGTAATTTTTAAAATACACTTTGAAGTTTGTTGCCCAGACCAGAATTTGGGTATAGTTTTATAATTTACATGCCATTAACCCATTATTTATTTCCAAATCATATGTTTTTTGGTCGTCAGGTAGAAAAGATTCATTGTAGAACGAGGACATTCTGAAAAAAATAAAATTAGAATTAATAATTAAAGTAGCAACACACAGTTGGTAGTGTAATATGTGTAGTGGAGCAGTGAGTTCACGTGGACTCGTGATGTGCCCAACTCACAATCAACTTATGACCTCTTTAAAGTTAAACTAGTATGTGCCCGCTCGTGCGATGCACGACCATCATCGAAATTGAACGATAATTTAAATAAATAAAAAAAAATGTTAAACATAATATATATATATATATATATATATATATATATATATATATATATATATAGGGTGTGGTTCTAGAGAGAACTACATTATTTGTAAGAACGGGAGAACCATCAAATCTAATGCATTCACTGTAAAAATTAATGCATTCGCTGTTAAAATTAATACACTAAAAAAATTTTAAAAAATGCTCCCTTCAGGATTCGAACCCAGGTTCTATATTCATCCAACAAGATGATGCATTCACCGTAGATCTTGATGATCCAATGGCTGAAAATGGTTCTCCGTTCTTTTTTTTATTTATGGTTCTTTCTTGAACCTCTCCCTATATATATATATATAAGTAAATATAAACATAAATGATCTCAATAAAAAATAAATTATTCACAATATAATCTCAATAAAAATATCAATCTGAAAACATTCAAATTTTCAATTATTGAAATAGCAATTAATTGATTTAATTGATAATGTGTATAAATTTATAAATAAATAAATTATGAAATATCAAAAGCAAGTATAGATGATAATGAGTATCATTATGGATCATATAATATTCTAAGATGTACAAAACTATTTATTTACATATAGTATAACTGTAGTTTAATATAGTTTTCGAATGCATATTTATGAGGTCATTTTGTTTATGCTCAAATTTTAAAATAAAGTTACAATGTATACATTTTTTTTTTCAATTGGAAAGTGAAAAAATAAAGGGTTTAACATGAGATATGTGTCGTTCATTTTCCAAAATAAAATGTATACAATTTCAGTAAATTTAAATAAATGTGCTACTAAAAAATTAAACTCTTCAATTTACTTTTATTTTTTATTTTTAAAGAAAATCGATAATGGTTCTCTAATTACTGATTTTCCAATGAGTAATTTTGAAGCTTAAAAATTCGATTTTTAAGATATACTATATATTAGTTATTTATCTACAAATTTATATTAATATAAAGTTGACCTTTAAAAAAATATTTTTAAGCTAAAGATTTCTAAAATGAACAAATATAAGTTTCATCATTGTAATTGCATTAAACTGATATAATAAAAATATAAATAGTAAAATATAAAAAATACTGATCTATAGTAAAAACATAAAAAATAAAATAAAAAAAATATGGAAAAAGGAATGAAAGAACCGTGAATTTTAAAAAATGAGAAATGAGAGAGGAGATGATAGAGGAGAGAAGAGAGAGGAGAGAGAAAAAAATAATTTGGTGACTTTAAACTATAATAACTTATTGGTTTTAAATTTATTTTTTATAATTTTTACATCAAATTAAAGATATCGTCATTATCTTTAATTTAACATCCATATTGAATATTTTTTTATAAATTAAAGTTGATGAATTTAAAAGAAAATCAAATTGAATAAATATATTTGAATAGTGTTTTCTAAGTAATTAATATATTTTGTTGAATTAGTGTGAAATAAATTAGTAATGCATTGCACGTAAAAAAATGCAGTTTTTAGTGCATGCTCCATTTTTTTAGACGTGGGATTTGTAAGTTGTAATTTAATTTAAGTTAGTTTAATCCATTTTTTGTGTATATATAATATGACATTATTTTTTGAAGGAATCACAAAATCGCCATTCAAATCAATTTCAAATTGATTTGAAATCAATTTCAAATTGAAAACTGCTCTTTTAATATAGTATAGATTAATAAAGCCAATAAAAATATACACGTAGCTGCTTTCTTATTCTTTCTTCAATTTTCCTGTCACAAACTCACTCATTTTTATTTGAGATTTTAATCTGCTTGATTTGCGAGTGATTAGTCCGAGAAGATATACGATTAATTTTATTATTTTTTTAGAGAAATAATCATATGATTGATGCTTCGGGTTTGACTTTGACCCTATCGCCTCACCACAATTATTTTAATTTTCAATCGTTTACGTACGTCGTATTAAATATAAATTGCCTTTCTGGTTTATAAAATACATTACCATACATGATGATCAAATGAAAATTAGGAAATTAAAGAAGCATATTTAAGATTCTTGTACTTTCAATCTCTCTTATTTATTTTTTTATTTAGAGGTAACTAAAATCACCATTCGTGAGTGCTCTCTACTTTTACTTACAAACCTCGAGTCCTTTTATTCTGATTTTTAAATTGAATTTATGTACTTTTATTTATTCAATTGATAGTGTTTTTCTTTCAAAAAAAACAAAAGAACTTTTAGTCTACGCTGATCTAGGTTAAAGTTTTGGGTCTTCACTTTGTCCAATTTCATCTAGTGCAATGACCAAAAAATTTAACATAAATTAATCAATATACAATTATTAAAATCTTAGACGATCATATAAATGAAAATACATGAAATCAATCTTAACAATTTAGGCAATGAGGCATAGCTCAAGCCTCAAAGTTGAGGCACCCAAAACTCTCATTTGTGAGAAGTTTTGGGTTCAATCTCGCCTGTGTGCGAATAGTTTTTCCACTTTTACATACCACCTTTTGTAATTCTCAAAAGAAATTAATCTTAACAATTTAAACTATAGGGCTCTATTATTATTATTATTATTATTATTATTATTATTATTATTATTATTATTATTATTATTATTATTATTATTATTATTATTATTTTTACTACGCATCAAAAGTCAAGACGTATCAAACTATATAAAAAATTCATATTATATAAATATTAATTTAAAGTTTTTCCACTTTTGTGTGACTACGTGCAATTATTTTTTCATCTTTTGTAATTCTCAAAAGAAATCTTAACAATTTAAACTATAGGGCTCTATTTTTTTTTATTATTTTTTTTTAACGCGTCAAAAGTTAAGACATATAAAAGTATATAAAAGATTCGTATTATATAAATATTAATTTAAATATGAAATCTAGTGAGTAGGGAGAATAAAAGTAGGAGTTTCTAGTCAATTTTTCATATTCCTTCATCTTTCTATATGTTCTTGATTTCTCAGGTTTTTCTCCATTGCTGCTGTCTGCTACGGCTTAGGGGGGAATGTGGGGAAACTATATCAGCTAAGAATACAAAATGGAAAATAGACGGTGATAGATACCCCCGACAACATCCATGATGGATTCGAAAATTACTTATTTGATGGATATTGGCACGAGCACAAGTAGTTATCTGTAATATTTAATGGAGACAATTAGTGTTGGAAATTTATAGCTCAAAAAAATTACAATCCTAATACTTGTAATTGAATAACCCGTAGTTAGATAGAGTTGACTCGAGCCCAACCTGAAAATGAGTGAGTTAATCTTGATCAATTGATTTTTTTTTCATTATTTGATTTTCAAACTTCATTATTAAACTTTTAAAGTTGATAAAAATTTATAAGAGCATCCGCATCGATTACATGATAGCGGCCTACTCGTGTAAGCCGATGCAGCCCTCACTTACACGAGGGCTACACGTTCTATCGTGTAGCCCGATCGACCGTTAATGATAGGCGCGTGTTTTACACGTACCTTTAAAAAAATCGATTTTTAAATATCATGGCCTCGATTTGCGTGATTTTTGACCGTTTTTTTTTTTTTTTTCTCTTATCTTCTCTTATTTTTCTTCTCTTTTTCTTCCTCATTTTTTTCCTTCACCTTCTTCATCTTCCTCACTTCTTCCTTTCTTCCTCTCTCTACACCCTTCATGGATCCACACAACCCAAATTACTATGACCTAAATTGGTGCCCCGATCTATCCGACGACTATCATCCCGATTTGTCGGGATGTAACTTGGGGGATGCTCCTCCATCTGGCGAGGAGATGCCTTCGGCAGCCCATAGTGCCGCCAAACCGAAGAAAGGCAGCCGGAGGAAGGAAGTCGCCCACAAGATCCGGCATGACAGGCAGGCGTCGGTGGCGGAGGAGGAGGAGGCGGAGGATGACAGATAAAAGATTGTCCGTCATACCTACACCCTTGAGGAGACGGACATCATCGTCCAAATTTGGATGGAGGAGACAAACGACACCATCCGTGGGATAAATCAAAAAGGGGTACGAATACTGGAAGATGATTGTCGCCCGTGTCAACCCCCTCATCGGCGCCAACCTCAAGCACCGCCAGATTCAAGGGCACTGGACCCGAGTGGCCCAAGAGGTGCGGCTCTGGGAGAGTATTTGGGTGGAGACGCGCACCCGGTGGCCTTTCGGCCATTCTGACGATATGCTCCGGGACAATACCAAAATCCTCTTCAAAAGTCGGAGCGCAACTAATGCCTCGTTCAACTACTGGAACGCGTGGAAAATTCTCTGGCACAATCACAAGTTCAAGTCGATGTACCTCGAGGGAGACGTGCATTCCTCCAAGAGGACAAAGACTACAGAGGAGGGCGCTTTCACCACCTTGGCGTCGGGCGAGGAGATCTCGTCTACCCGGCCGATTGGGAATAAGGCGGCGAAGGCGGCGGCGAGGGCGGCGAAAGCGAAGGGGAAGGGAAAGACGGCAAGCTCTGAGCAATCATCGGAGTACAAAGAGGCATTGGAGCGGTCTGAGCACAACTTGAAAAAAATCACCGCCGAGTATGCCAAAAAGAACGAGCTCAAGGAGAGGGAGCTCGATATGCAACTCCTCAGTCTGGATACATCGCATATGAGCGATGCACAAAGGATGGCCCACGAGCACATGGTCCTAGAAATGCTCAAGCGTCATGGGCTTATCTAGACTAGGATTTTAATTTATGTAATTTTAATTATGTTTTTAATTTTTTTTATGTAATTTTTAGATTTTTTATTTTAATGGAATTTTAATTATTAGTAAAATGTGTTATTTAAATTTGAGCAATTAAATTTAAGTGAAAAGCATAAAAATCAAAACTAAAAAAATCATGTAGGCTATCATGTAACCCCAATGCAGCCTCTTTACACCATGTGGTCCCCCCTCATAAAGTAAACTATCATGTAACACCAATGCGGATGCACTAAGATTTTATTTTTCAGATGTTTGTGGAATGTATTTCGATTCAATATTTCAAAATTCACTACAAAAAAACGCGTTTTTACCGGCGAAAACTACCGGCGACTATTTTGCCGTCGGTAGATAACGGCGGCATGGCGGCGGCAGTCCAGGCGACCCGAACTTTCGAATTTACCGGCCATCTACCGACGGCAAATTTTCCGCCGTTAGCTAGCGGCGGCGACGCCGCCGTTAATATTAAAATACGCATTAAATAATTTATTTTATAGATTTAACGGCGGCAAAATTGCCGCCGCTAGCTAGCGGCGGCATTTGCCGACGGTAACCGTTTAAATATAGGGCAGCGGGTTCCTTCTTTTTTCAGTTTCTGCGCCGCACACACACACGAAAATCCACCCCCCCTCCCCTGCCTGCTGCTGCTGCTGCTTCCGCTGCTGCTTCGCCGCCGTCGCCGACCGCCGCCGCCCTAGCAGGTATCTCTCTCTCTCTCTAGATCTATATATATATATATATATATATATATATATATATATATATCTCATTAATTTTAATTATATATATATAATTATATAATTTTCACTTATATTATTTATTGTAGTTCGACGACCTCGTTTCACCGCCTTCTTCACGACACCCACCGGAAACCACCACCGTACGCTCTCTTATTTATTTATTTATTTATTTAATTATGAATTTATTTATGTATTTAATTATATATTAATTAAATAGATTTATTTGTTATATATAGTTAATTAATTTATAATTGATTTTGTTTATAACTAAATTATATGAAGCATGATTAATTTTAAATTATATTAATCTATTTAATATATGTTGTTAGTTTAATTTTAAATTATGAAGCATGATTAATTTTAAATTATGAAGCATGATTAATTTTAAATTATATTAATTTTAATCAATTAGTTTAAGAATTGTTTGTTAGAATAATTTATATATGTTGGATAATTTTGTTAAATTAAATGTTATGTGCTATGTGTTTATGAAATGTTATATTATTATATATATATATATATATATTATATATATTCAGGTTTCTTAACTTAACGATCTCTTTTCGAGTTTCGTGCCCTTAGTCTGCGTTTTGTGCTCTCAAGGGATTTTTATCTTTTTCTTTTATAATAAACCTCAATTTAATAATAAATTGTGGGATAGATTTAATCAATTTCTTAAGGATCTTCTCCCTTTGGGATAGAAATTGATTATTTCTTAAGGATCTTCTCCCTACAAATGATTGTTTTTAATTTAATTACCATGATTTTTATTGCTTTTATTTGTATTGTATTATTGCTTCGACATTGGGGGGCCGGGTAGACCTAGTATAGGCTTAGTAAATTAGGACCACTATGGTCACTATAGTTGCTGGTAGAGTCGAGCACTTGGTAGTTACGATAGTGGGGTTATGCTGTCGAAATTTTGTTAGATTTCAAGTAATTTATTATATTTTATTTGTTTTTTTCAATTAGAATTTGCAAGAATGAGTGATAATCGTACGTGGATGTACGCGAGATACAATGATCGTACCGCATTTGAAACGGGGCTTGAGTTTTTCCTTGAGTGGGCGTTCAATCAAACGGCGTACACAGATGGACAAGGTAACATTAGGTGCCCGTGTAAGAAGTGCAAGAATCAAGCGTATTTAGATGTACCTACGGTCAGAGAACATGTTAGTAGGCGTGGATTTGTCCTGAATTACAAAGTTTGGGTTTGTCACGGGGAAGCACCGCTGTCTATGCCGAGAGAACATGCTATAATGAATGAGGATGATGGATTATACAATAACTACGAAAGGATGGTGCATGACCATGCTGGACCTAGTAATTATCAAGATCCTCCAAATCTGGAGCAGCCGCCCAATAATGACGCTCAACAGATTTATAACATGTTGAATGCAGCGGATACTCCATTGTACGCAGGATGTGACACGTACACACAATTAAGTTGGATGACTCAATTCATGAGCATAAAGACTGAAAGCCACATGTCAGAGAGGACTTACAATCAGATGTCTTCGATGATGAAAGCTGCTTTACCAGAGGGTAACAACTGTCCAGAAGACTTCTATAGTACGAAAAGAAATCTACGTGGTTTGGGTTTGCCAGTAGAGAAGATCGATTGCTGTGTTAATAACTGCATGTTGTATTGGGGGGAAACTAGTGAGCTACATAGTTGTATGTTTTGTGACCAATCACGATATAAGGACAGCTTGCGTGCATCTGGGAGTCGCAGAAAGAAACAAGTGCCCGCCAAACAGATGCACTATTTTCCCTTGACGCCCCGATTGCAGAGATTGTTTGCATCTCCTGCAACTGCTGAACATATGCGGTGGCATGCGACCTCCACAGACGATGGGATAATGCGCCACCCGGCCGACTCTCCGGCATGGAAACATTTGAATTCAGTCTTTCCTGGATTCGCCGATGAGATCAGAAATGTGATATTGGGCCTCTCTACAGATGGTTTTGCCCCATTTGCACAATCAGGGCGTCAATATTCTTCTTGGCCAGTTATTGTCACGCCGTATAACCTGCCTCCGTGGTTGTGTATGAAAGAACAATTCATGTTCCTCACAGTCCTCGTGCCTGGCCCATCAAACCCAAAGATGAAGTTGGACGTATTCTTACAGCCATTGATACACGAGTTAAAATCTCTGTGGGAGGTTGGTGTGAACACTTACGACATATCGTTGAAGCAAAATTTCCAGATGCGAGCAGCTCTGATATGGACTATCAGTGATTTTCCAGCGTACGCTATGTTGTCTGGGTGGGGTACAGCTGGGAAATTGGCATGTCCACATTGCATGGAGAATACAGAAGCATTCACTTTGCCGATGAGTGGAAAACAATCGTGGTTTGATAATCATCGGAAGTTCTTACCTCCTAACCATGTGTTTAGGAGAAACAAAACTTCATTCTTGAGGAATAAGACATGCAATGTTGGTCCACCAGAACAAAGATCAGGAATACAAATCTTGAATCAAATCGAGGGGTTAGGCTTCGTGAAGGTTACCGAAGACTTCGATGGCAGGAACGCTCAACTCGCCAAATATCAAGATGTAGGGTGGAAAAAGAAAAGCATATTTTGGGATCTACCCTATTGGAGACATCTTTTGATTCGACATAATCTGGATGTCATGCACATTGAGAAAAATGTGTTTGATAACGTGTTTAATACTGTCCTGAATGTGAAGGGGAAGACAAAAGATACAGAAAAATCTAGAGAAGAATTGAACACCTTCTGCAAGCGGAAAGAGTTGAAGAAAGTGGATGGAACTCGAGGGTATCCGAAAGCATGTTATACGCTTGACAGGGAAGAGAAGAAGATCTTACTCCAATGGATCAAGAGTCTTAAGTTTCCCGATGGGTACGTGTCAAATATTAGTAGATGCGTTGACATGAACGCCCTGAAGATGCACAACATGAAAAGTCACGACTGTCACGTGTTCATGCAAATCCTTCTGCCTGTTGCATTTAAAGAACTTCTTCCTAAGAATGTTTGGGAGGCAATTACAGAGTTAAGTTTCTTCTTCAGAGAATTAACATCCCGCAACGTGGCCATATATGACATGAGAATACTGAGTGAGAAGATAGCTGTTACTCTTTGCAAACTTGAGCGTATCTTCCCGCCTAGTTTATTTGATTCAATGGAGCACCTACCAGTTCATTTGGCAGATGAGGCACGATTGGCTGGTCCAGTGCAATATCGGTGGATGTATCCTTTTGAAAGATATTTGAGGACATTAAAAAATCATATAAAAAACAAAGCCAAGGTTGAGGCGTCCATCGCCAATGCATACTTACTTGCAGAAATGTCAACCTTCTCTTCGTTTTACTTTGAAGATCAAATATCTACAAAGTGGACAACTTTGCCTCGCAATATTGAGATGCCCGTTGCTGAAAATGATGATCCTCTTTGTCTCGCCATATTCAAACCTATTGGGCGTTCACTTGGCCGAGGGACGAAGAGATACATGGATGAGCGCGAATGGCTTGCTGCACACATGTATATTTTGAGCAATTGTGCAGAGGTTGCAGAGACATATAGCAAGTGAGTATTCTCGTTCAATTTACGTATAAGAAGTGTTCATCATATATAGGTGTTAACATATTTATTTGATTCTTTGTATCCAAGGATCTTCAAGGAGGAAAAACGATATGCAAATCCTTACATGACTGATGCAGAGTTTGAAGTCGCGTTTCACAACGAGTTTATTGTGTGGTTTAACCATTACGTAAGAGACGATAAATTTATGTTAAATATACATTTACTTACTCTAAAATTGGCTAGCAAACTTAAATGATATTTGTGTGAAACAGGTTTGTCGTCCTTGTAAAGACGAGTTGAACCCTTATATTAGGTCGCTTGCAGCTGGACCATTAAGGGAGATTGAAACATACTCCGGCTATTTTGTGAATGGCTACAGGTTTCACACAACTGAGCATGATAGAGAGAGTGCGACTGTGAACAGTGTCGTTTGCATAAAAGGCTCGGTCTATGGTAGTGATAGAGATGTGCTAGACTTTTATGGGTGTCTGCAAGAGGTTTGCGTGCTGGAGTATCCGGGGTATCCAATTAAGCAGACAGTCTTGTTCAACTGTGAATGGTTTGACTTGTCGGCTCAGGGAACTTCTATTGATACAGACTTCAAGTTAGTTTCACTGAACCACACACGAAGATATAAGAAGTATGATCCCTTTGTTTTGGCGAGTCAAGTAGTTCAAGTGTTTTACTGTCCCTATCCCAGTACGAACCAATCAAAGAAAAATTGGTGGTCAGCATGTAAAGTCAACGCAAGATCAAAGGTTGAAGTGTCTACTGCAGCATCTACATCAACATTAGATCAACCATTTCAAGAAGAAGTGGTTACTATTATGCCTACTCACACAAGTGTAGGCATTGAACAACCACTTCTCCTTCATCCCCTCGGTGGAGTCGTTGAGATTGAAGATGACGATGATTCCCCGTTGACATCTAACGATAGTGATGATGATAGTAGTGATGCTTATGAATAAATGTAAATGCACATTTTGGTTGAATTTGATTGCAAATTTGTTATGTTTGTTAGTTACTGTTAATGTTATGTTTCGCTATATATTTGTTAATTTAATCGTATGCAACAGGCATCATGTCTACCTCTCGAGGTTTCTTGGGATTTGGGAGGCGATCTGGCGTTAATGCGCCAGAAGCTACAACAGATACATCTGATGGGTCTGGGACGCATATTTCTGGGACTCCCGAGACTCCCCAGGCTTCTAGTAGTTCACGGGCTAGAAGGCCTAGGGGCCCTACAGCTGCCGCTATCAGAGAGAGAGAGGTTAAGGCACCTGATGGGAGGACGGTATTTCAGAGGCATCCTACGACTGGGTAAGTACATTAGTTAAAATTACTGTTTCTCGTACACCATGATTAAGTGACAAAATTACTTGTACACAGTGTTTTGTTGGAGCCCACTGGCCTGTCCAAAGCTTGCACGTGCACATTTAAGATGTTTGAAAACCCAGGCGGGTACACATGGAAGTTGACGCCCCCGGCGATGAAGGATAAATTTTTTGATGAATTACAGGTACAATTAAATTTATAATACATATAAATATATCATATTAAATTGTTAAAATGTTTGATATTAAATTAATTCTCTTTCTTTCAACAGAAAGAGTTTACGTGGCAGCCCGATGATGAGCGTGACGTGAGGAAAATGTGGGAGACAAAAGCCCGCAAAAGGTACTCCGACATGATGAGCGACTACAAGACAGATCTCAAGCAGTGTATCAGCCAAGGGAGAGAGATGTCTAGGCCCGTCTGGATGACTCCCGATTTTTGGACTGGACTCCGGGATTACTGGCATCAGCCCGAGGTTGAGGCTGTTTCAAATCGAGCTCGTGCAAACCGGATGTCCGAGCCCGATGGGGAGGGTACAGGGATCAGTAGGCACGTGGGCGGGTCCCAGTCGACTCGTATCCTGCAGCAGTATATGGTATGTAATTAACAAATAATTAAGTATATAAATTAAATTAATATATTGACTAATATAACTTATTTATCTTATATAAATGCATCTACAGAGCTTGGATCCTGGTACTCCCCAGGATGCACCGAACTATGCCACCTTCCTCCGCCTCCACACGTACGCCGACGGAAGTTATACGTCGGAGAGAGATGCTAGAATTGACGTAAGTGTTTAAGTTTATTCAAATATTTAGTGAATGTATTTATTTTCTAACAATTATGCATTGTTATGTATGTATTAGGCCGAGGTTCATCGACTGGCCGCTGCCACAGGACGACAGGAGCGGCTAGACGAGGTGTATTTGGAGGTGGTGCAAATTGATAGGTCACGGATCTACGGCGTCGGGAGTGCCGGGCAGAATCAGGCTAGTAGGGGGTCTATCCGCAGCACGGGCAGTTCTGCGGTGTCTCAGCAGCTTTATGAGACACGGATCTCCACGCTGGAGGAGCAATTGGCGGCAGAGCAAGCACAACGCCAACAGATGGAGGAGCGCATGGCGGCAGAGGAAGCACAACGCCAACAGATGCAGGACCGCATGGCTCAATTGGAGGCGTTTATGAGGATGTATAATGCTCAGCCACCTCCACACCCTGATGCCGATGATGATAATGATGATGATGCTTAGACTTATGTTTATGTTTTGAAACAAAATTACATTTGCACTTTCTTTTCAAATTTATGTTTTATTGAACTATATATTTCAAGTGCTTTAATTATTAAAACTATATATGTTTTATATATTTATGGCAATGATGATGATGATTGCATTTAACATAAACAAATAAATTCAAATCACATTATAATAACCAAATTAAAACACTTTTGGTGTATTAATGTTAAAAAAAAAATTAATTAATTAATTATTAAATATTAATTAAATATTTTACCGACGATAAAAATAAGGACCGAAACGAACTCGCTCACTAATTAACAACATATTTAAGGTATTATCTCCACATATTCAAAGATTATAATTATATGAGTGAGTATATAGCATTTAAATGAATTAATAGATGTAGATATATCAATAATACGAGTGTTCTGTACTGGTGATCACTCGAAAAGAATTTCAAAGTTAAGCGTGCTTGACACAGAGCACAAGCAAGATGGGTGACCCGCTGGGAAGTCGGGTCGCCGACTGGGAAGTTCGTCTAAAGTATGCAATACCGTATAAATACGGAAATAAATTGTGGATATACAATATACAATAAAATAAATAAATAAATAAAATAAAATAAAATAAAATAAAATAATAAAATAAAAAACATTACCGTGGGCAAAACGCCGTCGGTAGTTACCGACGGCAATTTTCCCTCGGTAAATACCCGGCCATCCTCCGGCATGACCCACCGGCCGGCGGTAGCTTGTTACCGACGGCGATTCGCCGCCGCGGTAATCGCCGTCGGTAGTTTTCCGGCAGGGTTAGCCGGACTCCGGTGGCTCTCTACCGACGGCAAAATAGCCCTCGGTAACTAGCGGCGGTGTCTGCCGCCGCTAATTCTCCGGCTAGGCTCCGCCGTTTAACGGCGACAATTCCGGCGGCATCGCCGCCGTTAACTGCCGACGGCGGATGTTCGCCGCCGTTATTGTCGTTGCCGACGAACCGTTTAGCGGCGGGGGATTGCCGCCGTTATCGTCGCCGGTAATACTATTTACCGGCGGCCGTCTTTTGTTACCGACGGCATTTAGCCGTCGGTAATCAACGCTTTTTTTGTAGTGATTTTACTCATCATTTAACTTTCTATGTTTTTGTTTAAGGTTTAAAATAAAACGACAGATGTGAAAATGATAATCATTTAGAAAAAAAATATACATGTGTATTCTTATCTCTCTGAGAATTAAGTCAATGTTGAAATGATATTCATTTAATGTGAGTATTTTTTTTTATTGTAAATTGTAATTATAGAATTATTAAGATGAATATCTAATTAACTTTTTTATATAAATTTTTGAACCTGAGGGACCCAACGGGTTGGGGTTGGAAGTGGGGGTGTTATAGCTGGAGGCTGAAGCCCCCTAAAACAGTAAAACCAATTTATTGTTTCTATGTTTTCATATTGATAAAGTTTTTCTTATACTCATTTTACCAAATTTGAACGATGATCGAAACCAAATTTTTTGTTTGATCAATGGGCGCCCGCGCAAGCTCAAAATTCACTAGCCATCAACTCGGTCCTTAATTCGGAGGATTAATAATTTGCAAACTACTATTGGGAAAACAAAAAATTGGTTTCAAAAATTAAATACATAAACTAACTTCGAACTGGAAACCGATTTTTGCTGATAAGCGGGTCCCATTTTTTCTCTGATTTCAGCGGAATATGGGAGCCCCATTAATTCAATTTCGAATATGGGTGTTTTCCATTTTTTTTTGTTTTGCCTTTTTTCTTTGTGTCAATATATGAATCTAGCCTATTTCATATAGTAAACTTAAAAATTGGCCAGTCAAATAAAAACTTTAAAATTTGGCCATTTTTTATGTAAAAGTACAAAATTACCCCTCACTTCAAAATTTAAAAAAATGGCCACTCATTTCTCCTTCTCTCTCTCCCTCTTCCTCTCCTTCTCGTCTGCCCCCCACCACCACCGCTGCACAGTTGCCCCCCACCACCACCGCTACACTGCTGTTCTCGTCCTCGCCGCCGCTTCACAGTCGCCGGCCACCGCCTCCGCCTCCGCCGGCCACCGCATCCTCTCCTCTCCTCTCTCTCTCTCTCCACCGATCTATCTCCACCGATCTCCATCGAGAAACGCCGCCTTCATCTCCATCGATGTCGCCGTCTATCTTCACCGCCTTCATCTCCATCGCCGCCGCCGTCAATCTTGTCGTGAGTTTCTACCGTCGATCCTGACATTTTTCTTCTATTTGCAACTCAATTCTTGCTGCCTCTTTTTTTTTTTTTAATAAGGAGGAAGGTGTGAGGTGGATGATGATTTCTCCTTATTTCAAGCCATCTGGCTCTTTATCATCATAAACGTGGCAGATCCCAAATTAACCTGCCTACTTCTTACATAGATATATTTTGTGTGTGTTACTTGCTAGGTTTCTTTATGTATTGTTGTATTTTGATTTTGGGGAATTGTTGTATTTTGAATAATTTTGATTGTATTTTGATTGTAGATTGAATTGATTCGGATAATATTTTGTTATATTTTGATAGTTGATTTAGAGGAATTGATGTATTTTGATGGTAGATTGAGTTGTTGTATTTTGGTGTTGTACAACAATTTTTTTAATGTTCTTAAATTCACAACCAAATTTATGAATTCACAATTTAATGTTCTTGAATTCACGACCACATTTATGAATTCACAACTAGATTTAAGAATACATTTATGAATTCACAACTAGATTTAAGAATTCACAACCAAGTCGATGAATTCACAATTTAATGTTCTTGAATTCACAACTAGCTCGATGAATTCACAACTTAATATTCTTAAATTTACAAACAAATCTATAAATTCACAATCAAAATAAATTACAGTTTTAATTGTGAATTCAAACTTTAAAAACTCAAATTCACAACTACTTGAATTCACAACCAAAATAAATTCTAATTGTGAATTAAATTCAGGTTGTGAATTCGACTGATTGTGAATTCACAACCAACATAAATCTTGTTGTGAATTAAATTTTGGTTGTGAATTCGTTTGGTTGTGAATTCACAACCAAAAAATTCTAGCTGTGAATTAAATTTTGGTTGTGAATTAAATTTTGGCTGTGAATTCGACTAGTTGTGAATTCACAAACAAAAAATTCTGATTGTGAATTCGACTGATTGTGAATTCTCAATTCACAACCAGTGTGAATTCACAACCAAAAAATTTTGGTTGTGAATTCACACTGGTTGTGAATTGCGGGATTTTTTAAAGGGGTGATGTAAAGTGGACATTTTTTTAATTTTTAATGTGGAAGGGTATTTTGGTAACAGTGACCATTTTTTTATGTTTTTATTTTAGTGGACAATTTTTAAGTTTACTATATCAAAGTGGCTATTTTCAAAATCCACTCTTTTTCTTTTCCATTATTTTTATTCGTTATTATTTTGCCTTTATTTCCATTTTCTGTTTCACCGGAAAGTATTGCTTTTCATTTGAATGTGTATGGGTAAAATGCATAAAATAATTAACATAAAATCTCATATACATTCAGGTATACTGTATATTTGGGCTGATTCGTACTCAAATCTTGACCCATATGCTAATTCAAACTCGTATTCTGATCCAAATCGTGTAAATGATACTATTCAATTATATAAATGACCATGTAACATTTTAAAATATTATATTGTCCTTTTCAATCTTATAGTATTATTTAAAATATTATAATGTCATTTACAATCTTATAATGTCAATTACAGGAAGTGTCATTTATATTTCTGAATAGTGTTAATTATACACAGTGTTATTTACAATGTTATAGTGTCATTTATATGCATTGTCATTTGTATAACATAATAGTGTCAATTACATACAGTGTCATTTGTATAACTGAATAGTGTCATTTACATGATTTGAGTCAAGATGCGGGTTTGAATCAGGATACGGGTCAGGATCTGGGTACGGGTCAACTCAGGTATACGGTACATCCGAGTGTATCGAAGACCTCCTCAATAATTAAATATATTGGTTTGTTGATATAACTCATGGCTTAACTATTTTAAAACGGCTCTTTCCGACAAATTAACGATATAGAAATATGTAACAACTAATTCTAAAAAATTCTATATATCCATTTCATTCTTTCATTTTTCATACAATTCTTTTCTTCTTCACTTTATTTTCACGACAAGTAAAATGACAGATTCACGCTCTCAAAATTTTGATCCTAGTAATTCAAGCTCCCAAAATTTTCAAGGTTCCTATTTTCCACGTTTACAATATCATCACATAACCTACCCTTAACAACAATTTCCATACAACAATCAAATGTCTTCGAATTTTCCTCAACCATTTTCATTCAACTCTCTTACTGGATCAAGTTTTCATCCAGTATTCATTCTACCAATTTCATGCCTCCACCAAACCTATATCAAGAAAATAGCTCCCAGTTTCCTCAGCATTCTTCACAAATTCTAGTTGTTGTTAATGATGATGATGTCGAGGAAGTTGAAAAATCCACTACAAAGGCAAAGGAGACAAATGCGATTTGGATACCAGTTCAATTCACGGTGAATGGTCGGACATATAACAAAGGATAATATCTGAAAGATGGAATCTATCCGACATGGGCTTCATTTGTCAAAAGTTATCCAGCCCCAGAAGATCCGATGAGACAAAAATTTGCGTAGAGACAAGAGGCTGCAATAAAAGACATCGAACGAGCGTTTGGAGTGCTACAGCTCGTTGGGCAGTAGTTCGAAGTCCTGCACCGGTGCACGGTCTTATTTCAAGGAATATCTTTGTAATATAATGCTCACATGTATTATTTTGCACATCATGATCATTATGGATGAGGGCGAAAAAACGGTCAACTGGTTTGAAGAAGATGCAACTCATCAGCAACCAATACCAATGAGTACTAATAATTGAAAAGCTTTTGAAAATTATCTCAAAAATGACAACAATTAACAAATAAGCAAGCTCATCTTCAACTTCAATATGATTTGACGCAACATATTTGGGCACAATTCAATGCAATGATGCCTACAATTAAGTATTATTAGTTGAATAATTATGTTTATGAACTTTCAATTAATGTAATTTTAATTTTAGTAATGTAATTTTAATTATTATTTGAAATTATAAAGTCTTTATATTTTATTATATTAGATAATTTAAATTTAAAGTTTAAAATTAAATATATAATTAAAACATGTAAATAATATACAAATAATAATTGAAATAAAATTAATGTATATATAGATATATAAAGGGAGTATGTATTATAGTGGAACCCTTAAAATATGAAAAATTGGTTTATTATTAGAGGAGATGTTAGAAAGAAAGTAGGTGAATTTCTATAGCTGATGTGACAATAACGTGGCACTATGAAATCGAAAAATTGAATTTATGATTGGAGCCACTACTCTCATGTTGTTAAAAAAGTTAGAGCACCCACATCGGCTTACTCGATGGGGCTTACTCGAGTAAGCTTCCTATCGAGTAAGTCGATGTGGGGCAATGAGGGCTCAAGGCTTACTCGTTTAAACGAGTATGACTCAAAGACGGTGTAATATGGTCCGTGCCATGCGCGCGCCTAATTTTTAAAAAAGAAGAAGATCGTCTCATCAAAACAAAAAGAAGATAAATTTGAAATTTTGAATTGTAATTCGATCGTTTGGCCTTTTTTTTTTGTTCTTTTCCTTCTTTTTCACAATTCGTCCATTTGTTTTAATTTTTTTTTTCTTTTACCTTATTTGACCGTTGGCTTTTTTTATATATAAAAATTTTGTTCTATAAATACCATATTCCTCCACCACAATTCATACACAAAATTCTCTTCATCACCTCTTTTTCACACTATTTCAATTTTTCTCTTCATCCTCTCTCTCAAACTCTTCTAAAATGGATCCAAATAATCCCGACTACTATTCCCAAAATTGGACCCCCAATCTTACCGGCGACTACCATCCCGATTTACCGGGATTCAACTTGGGGTCGGAGCCCCCAAGTGGCAAAGAGGCGCCAGTGGTCTATAGTGCATCGGCTGCGCCAATGCGTGGCAGGCGGTGGAAGGCGATGGCTTTCAAGGAAAAGACGCCAGCGACGGAGGAGGGCAGGGCCAATCGTCATACCTACATCGCAAGAATTTGGGTGGAGGAGACGAACGACACCATCCAGGGTGTCGATCAAAAGGGCGAGGCCTATTGGCAACGCGTCCTCGACCGGGTGAACGCCGTCATCAGGACCAACCTCAATCGCCGGCAAATAAAATCTCACTAGGCCTGTGTGAATTCCGAGGTGAAGCTGTGGGAGTCAATTTTGGTGGAGACGAACGCCAAGTGGCCTTCCGGCCATTCCGACGACATGATTCGAGAGAAGACTCAAATTCTCTATGCCGCTCGGAGCAAAGGCGGTCCCTTTAAGCTGTGGAATGCGTGGAAGCTCCTCCGGATGAATCGGAAGTTCAAATCTTTATACCTCGAGGGAGACGTGCTTCCTCTAAGAGGACAAAGACTAGTGAGACCGGCGACTGCACCACCTCGACGTCGGGCGAGGAAATCACGTCTTCCCGCCCTATTGGAAACAAAGCGGCGAAGGCGGCGAGAGCGGCGAAGGGGTAAGGAAATGCGAAGGGCTCGTCGGCTCGACGTTGCAAGGCTCGTAGGCTCCACCCAAATGCAAAGAGTACATGATGAATACCGACGCCAAGCTCGATTGAATGATCGATAAGTACCACACGAAGAATGCCCTCAAGAGGGAGATCCACGACGATCGGATATTGTTCATGAAGACCTCCGACATGACACCGGAGCAGCAAGAAATCCATAGGGAACGGGTGGCGGCGATTCTAGCTCGGCAAAGGGGTGGTGGAAAATAGCTAGTTTTTTTGTGTAATTTTTAATTATGTCTTTAATTTTTTTATGTAATTTTTAGATTTTTAAAATTAATAAAATTTTAATTTGAAGTAATTGTGTTTATTTAAATTGGTGTAATTAAAGTTAAATAAAAAATAGAATGAGTAAGAGAATGAGTAAGCCCGATGTGAAGTGTTTACTCATAAGTGGTCCCCCACTCTATTGAGTAAGGAGCTTACTCAAAGGATGTGGATGCTATTATGTCCCTGTTAATGTTACTCTGGCCTCTGGGCGTATATCTAGTGCACATTATTATTTGCAAAAATAAAAAACAAAGAAAATTATTTGCATAGTACAATGATAACAATCTAATTATTTATCTCACGAACAAATCAACACGAAGTATATATTAGTCATCGTATTATATATCCTATATTATTGCAAGGTATTTGACTCGGATGACAGCTGCCTGATATACTATTATTGGTTAATTATTTGTGTTGAATGGAACATAGGATGACAGCATGCTATCGGGCATGGTAGAATCTCGACTCATAATTTATTTTGATTAGTTAAGTACTACTAATATTTACTCATAAACAAATGTACCGGTTCATTTCATGCTCTCTTTTTTTTTTTTTTTTGTAATTACTATTTATCAAAGAAAAAAAGTACACCCATACACTAACCTTTTAAATGACTCGGAACTTCGACTAATTAATTGGAGGGGAATTAAATATTATTATTACAAAGAGTGCTTTCTCTCTCTTAAAGGGATAAATTTTAAGATTTTTTTTTTTGAGAACTGGTCCAATAAATTTGGTGTGATTTTAATTTGATCGACGCATTAATTATGTATTTCGTATACAGTATTTATATAAGTGATCGCAAGGGCAACCAACTCATGTTGCTTCCACATAATATTCACCAACTAATTCATGGTGTATTGTATATTTGTATGTAGTTACTCCATTAATAATGTCACAGCATACTTAGAAATTTATAAATCGGTCTACATCCAAACAATTAGGTGTGAAATACAAAGTTAGTCCACGTATATATAAATATTAACTAATAAATCTCGATCTAGTAGATGGTCTCGTATGTTTTTGTCTTTATGGATATTGAGAGACGGTTCTCTTGGGAGAATTACGTGCTAGTATGCTTGCTATAGGCAACTGCTTGGAATATGATACCGGCCCCGTTGTGATGTACACTGATTCGCTCCTTATTGTGCATGTTCTTTCAGATAAGACTCGAGGCTCAGATTCACTCTGTGATGATTTATGGGAATTTTTTGTTCATGCTCGCCATAACGTCGTTTTGAATTTTCTTCATATGCGTCGTGAGGCAAACTGTGCTGCTCATGAGCTCGCTCGGCTCTCTTTTTCTTTTTCTGATGTTATGCTCTGGAAAGCCGATTTTCCCGATTGACTTCTAGATATTGCTATTTCGGATTCATCGTAATACTCCCTCCGTCCCACTTCAATAGGCTCAGTTTCCTTTTTGGGTTGTCCCACTCCAATAGGCTCAGTTTCCTTTTTGGGTAAAAAAATTGTACTTAATTGGTGTGGACCACACCACTTTACTACCATTTTCCTACTA
Organism: Salvia miltiorrhiza; assembly: GCF_028751815.1. Classification (NCBI taxonomy): domain Eukaryota; kingdom Viridiplantae; phylum Streptophyta; class Magnoliopsida; order Lamiales; family Lamiaceae; genus Salvia; species Salvia miltiorrhiza. The sequence continues at coordinate 44,741,820 of NC_080387.1, forward strand.
AAAAGTAAGTTTTCTTAATCTTCGTGCCCAAAAGAAGTGAGCCTATTGGAGTGGGACGGAGGGAGTAATATTTTTCGTTTTTTGCCTCAAAAAAAAAAAAATCTCTACAAGAAAATTTTGGATTGATGACCAAAAATAAAACGTCATCAAGGTTTTGGTATGCGATATAAAATGTTATTTTTAATTATTTTTTTTTCGAATAATACATTCTGTCATTAACTTCGTTGTTAATTTTTTTAAGGAATCTGTTGTTAAATAATACATTTAATTAATCATTTTACTGATTTTTAATTTTTTGCCATACATCCGTCATTAATAATAAATTCTACAATTTTTTTTATTATTAAAAAAAATCAAGGAGTGATAAGTCGTTAATCCATCGTAAGTATATTTTAAATTATTTTTCTTGATTTTTAAAATACTTTCATTAATTCGTTATTAATAATAAATTTAATTTTATTTTTGATTAAGAAATCAATTGTTAATTTGTTGCTAATTGTGATTTTCTTTAATATATATTATGTACTTGCGCAAATTTATTTTGCACAACCTTAAATCCTAGATTTGTTGCGTGTCGTTCTTTCTCTATCCTCCCCCATCACAAATTAGTGCCATCGACATCAAGAAATTGTAGAGGCTGGTGACAGGGTTCGTCACAATGTTTGTGATCACCACGATGACTGGGCGACTTCACAGAGGCTAGTGGCAAGGTTTCTCGTTGGGATAGTGATTTTTTTGTTGTCGTGGGTGATATCAGCGACGGTGAAGGAGATCAGGCGGCGGAAAAGATCGAGGGTATTTCCTCTCTTTCTCTCCCCCAATTTAAATGTGGAGGTTTTGAGGCTTGAAGGTTAGGGCTTGGTTGATGAGACATGCAATATGGTAGGGATGGAGACGGAGCCGAAGATCTAGTAGGACGTTATGGCTTCGAAAAAAAAAAAATCTAAATAAATAATTATTTAATTAATGACAGTAATCTACGATCAACTATCATGATCAAAATATTAAATTAACGACAGAATTGAAGTTGTCGTTAATGTTTAACAACAGTCAAGCCTGTAGTTAAAACTAACGATTGATATATTCCAGTGTTGAATAAGTTGGCAACAAAGTAGAAACCCAATATGAGTTTTTCGTTGTTAATTTTTTTTTTTTTACTTTGTTAACGACAGATTTCTTCGATTCCAACTGATAATGTCGAGCATATTGCTAAATTAAAAATTTTATTGAAAAAAAAGGAAAAATGAAAAACCTAACTACTAATTGGTAGCACATAGATTCTAAATTTCTAACTAAGAGCTGAATCCATCAAAACCTTTACAACGAAAACTCTGTGGAAAAAACACCTTCGAGTTTTAATATGAATGTCGCACCTTTACTAATGCGACACTTTTATGTGTAAGGTTTTTTTTTTCTTTTATATACTCCTTTAGTCCCCAAAAAATAGTCCTAAAAAGAGACGTCACATATTTTAATAAAAATGGTTGAATAGTATGAGTGGAGTAAGGGTTCCAACATGACAATTGGTCGGAACATGTCAATTATCGGTTTTCGAATTTTTTTGCGGGCCATAAACAAGAAAAAAAAATGAAACAATGAGTTTATTTTATAATTACTTTTAGTGTGAGATATTTTTGAGAAAACGTTTAAACAATGAGTTAAAAAGTGATATTTACCCTTTAAATTTTATAATTTTCGTTTATCGTACGGGAGGATATAGGCATCTAGATATACTAGTTTTATTAAATTACAGTTTTATTAAAATAAAGTCACCGACATACACGTAGGAGGCTGAGCTTTCCAAATGTTTAAATTTTCTTTTACTAATTTTCTGGTTTTCATTGTATCTTTTAAATATACTAGTGTATTACCCGTCGAATTTCGACGGATACATATTTTTTGTAATTTATATATTTTATATTATTCTTATGATAATTATATAAAATAATTTTTTATGTAAATTATTTATATAATTAATTAAATTAAATTAAATTAAATTAGTAATACATTTTAAATTATATTAATCTCAACAACTTTTAGCAATTAAATTATTAATTTTGTTGAGATCATAAAAATACCCATTAGTTTTCATATGAAATTTTATAAAAAGTTAACGCGTAAGAAAAAAAAAAGAGTAGAAATACATATAAATTTGACATAGGTATGATGGCGGATTGATTTGTTGCATTTGTTATTACAAGATTTATTAATTTTGTTCATTTTTTTTTTTTGCCTTTTGACCATAATTTTATATGGAGTTTGAAAAATCATAATTGAATTGTGAGTATCATATAATTCCAAACTTCTAAAAGCATAACTAATTATGAAAATAATCTCACATGATATTTAAAAGACCATAACTGATTTATCGAACATCGTATCATTTGGAGTTTTAAGACCAACCAAGTTGTGGGCATCATCTCGTCGCAAACTTGACAGATCATCTCTAACTTCTGAGCATTATCTTGTCTGAAACTTGAAAGAGAATCATCTCGTCTAAAACTTGAAAGAGCATCATCTCGTCTGGAGTTTTGAGCATCATCTCATCTAGAGTTTGAGAGAGCATCATCAAATATGAAATTATATTCAACCATGACTCCAATTGTCAACTATCTAACAAACATAACTCTAACAATTTAGATATTTTATTTATATATGTAATTTTATTAGTTCAAACTCTAGAGAGAAAGGAAAGAGAAGAGATCTTCTCCCCTGGAATTACAAACTTCGAACAAAGGAGAGGGGAGGTTCGACGGACAAACGCGGAAGGAGGAATGCAGCGAGACTTTCATGGGAAGAACGACGGCAACCATAGCAGACTGACCACCTTCTTCTTCAACAATATCCCGGACGATTGCAGCCCTCGTTTCCTAAAGCATAAGTTCGGGTCTGTTTGGAGAGTGGCCGATGTTTTTTGCCCAAAGAAAAGAGATTTAAGAGGAAGATCTTTTGGTTTCGTGAGATTCTTGGATGTGATTAATCAGCATGAACTTCTTCATGAACTAAACAAGCTTTGGATTGGTTCATTCAAGATTCGGGTGTACAAACCAAGGTTCAGTAGGGATCATCCGGATAAGGGGAGTAGAGGAGGTGTGAAAGGAAGGGAGAAATTGCCTGACCAGCAGATGAGAAAGCCTGTGGTGTTTCATAACCGGAGAAAAGGAGTGACCTTCAAGGAGATCCTCACTGGCATGAAACCAGATTCACCTCCGGAGGACGAAATCCTTCAGTTTCATACGGTGGAATCAGAAAAAAAATGGTTACTCGGAGCTTTCACGGGATATTTGAAATCGGAATTCTTATGGGAAGAAATCAGTGAAGAAATTAATAGTGAATGCGCCGGGAAACTCAACATTGCCACTCTTGGAGGAAATTTGGTCTTGATTCAATCAACATGCACTCAATCTGTCAAAGAGGTTTTGGTCGAGTTCGACGAATGGAACTCCTTTTGGCTCGAATGGTTTAGACCATGGAGGTATGTAGACGTGAATCAACAGAGGATTGTTTGGACTAGGTGGATCGGGGTTCCGCTTCATGCTTGGAACCTCAGATTCTTTGATCTTGCATGCGTTAAGTTGGGTAGGGTGCTCAAGCTGGAGGAGGAAACTAGAAACAAACAAAGATTTGATGCTGCGTTCATCCAAATCTCCACGGGACTAAAATCGATTGACAAAATCGTTCAATGCAGAATCGACGGAGCATTTTTTCAAATCAAGATTGAGGAGATCCCCTCCCTTGATGATCTCCCTTGGGATAATACCAAAAGAAAAGAAGAATTCTCATCTGACTCTGATTGGTCGTGGGAAGCAAAATCAACGTCTCCGGCAGAAGCGCTGATTGGAAGTCCAACAGTTACCGTGGACCTGGAGGGCGACCACTCGATTACTCAGGCATGCGTATTCTCGAACGATGCGCGTGAAACAGCTAGGGTGCGTGATCCCGAGGAAGATCGAGACGAAAATACGGGAGACGAAAATACAGCAAACTGTCCCCCAAACATTAATGCGGACAACATCTCTTCTGCTCATGTGGACCTCTTGGTGGGTTCCGAGGAGGCCCGTTATGGTGGCCCAGGGGAAAAAAAGTTAGAGACCTCTTTTGATAAAGAGGCCCAATTTTTAAATCAAAGTCCACTTCAAGAAACAGTAGGGAGACTTTTTTGCAGAGAAGACGGAATCATACACCAGCACCTCAATGAAATTGAGAATCTCGAGCAATCCGAGTCTTCTCTGAAATCCATTCCTCCGACTCCTGATTCAGGTGAGCTGGCGACCAACAGGGAAGAGCCCCAAGGAGAGCAGGCGACTTCGGATCTGATCGGAGAGCAGGCGACTTCGGTTCCAAATAATAATTCGTCAAGGCCGAATCTGAGTCAAGAAAAAGCTAAGAAGGCCCTCAAAATTTTTCACAAATTCACCAAAAAACAAAGAAGAGCAAAAGCCAAAGGGAAGGAGAGGAAGAACTGGACAAATTTTATCGCTGATCTTGAGGAAGAAGATACATCCAGTTTGGGGACCAACTCCACCGAAGAACACCAAGCTTCAAGCCCGACGAAAAGAAGACGGGCGAATATGTTGGAAGAGGGGTCAAAAATCTGGAATTTTGGGAAAAGTTTGGGATTAACTAGCAATCTCCAAGATGAGGTGATGGTTGAACAGATTATCTCACTCCAAGCGGTTGATATTGCTGATGGGAAACTAGGCGGAACGAGAAATAGTTTTCCATGAAGATTCTCTCATACAACATTAGGGGCCTTGGTAGCTTGGCGAAACAGAGAGATGTGGGCGATTTGATTAGAATGCAGAACATCGACATGTGCTTTATTCAAGAAACTAAAATGGTCTCCTTCAACACCACAATCTGTAACTCGTGGTGGGGAGCCAATAATTTCGGTTTGGCGTTCAGGAACTCTGCAGGGAGATCGGGCGGGATCCTGAATATCTGGAACAGAGAAAAGTTCATTGCCTCAAGCAGTTGGGATATCCCGGGAGCGGTGGTTGTCAACGGCACTTGGATTTCAGGTAAACAAGACTGCTGTTTTATTAACGTTTATGCACCGATTGAAGACTCCGAAAAGTCCATCTTGTGGGATCTGATCAGATCGATTGTTGAGCAGAATTTCGATAAATGCGTGTGTGTTCTGGGGGACTTTAACGCAATTAGGGAGAAGGGAGAAAGGGTAGGGAGAGGAGAGGTTTTCTGTGCCTCTACAGCGAGAGAATTTGACTCTTTTATTAGAGAGAGTAAGTTGATGGAGATTAGGACCCAGGGAAGGAAGTTTACTTGGTATCAACCGAATGGGGTCTGTAAAAGTAAATTGGACAGATTCTTGGTAAACGATTGCTGGCTCAAAGTGTGGCCTTCTTCGTTTGGACGATCTCAGACCATTGCCCCATCCTTCTTGTGACAAAAGCTTTGGATTGGGGTCCGAAACCTTTTCGTTTCATTAATGCTTGGACGTCCCACGCGGAATTTTTGCAAGTTGTTAAGAAAGCTTGGGAGGAGTCGTCAATCATAGGGTGGAGTTGTTTTGTTTTCAAAGAAAAACTCAAAAGTGTGAAGCAGGCTCTGAAAGATTGGAACAAATGCTCGTTTGGCAATATTGAGCAAATCATCATCTCTTTGAAGAACGAGCTCCAAGTCTTGGATGCGATTGATGATACACTCGGACTTGAAGAGGAGGATGTTGTTAGAAGGAACGAGATCAAAGCAAAACTCATCCTGCAATCAAGAAATAGAGTCAATTTGCTACAGCAAAAAGCAAACTTGAGGTGGGTGAAAGAGGGAGACTTGAACTCGAGTTTCTTTCACAAAGCTATTGTTAGCAGAAGAAAGAAGAACGAGATTTCGGGAATCTTTATTCAGAATGAATGGACGGAGGAGCCGAGAGTTATTAAAGAGTGGGTGAAAAACTTTTTCGAGAATGCTTTCAGAAGGAGGAACAGAATCTTACCGTCTTTACCTGCTGACTTTGTTGCCAAAAAACTCACAAATACAGATAAGGAATGGCTAATCCGGCCTTTCTCTGCAGAGGAAATTAAGGAGGCAATATGGAGCTGTGATGGAAACAAAAGTCCAGGTCCGGATGGATTTAATATCCACTTCTGGAAAACATCTTGGGAGGTAATCAAGAATGATTTTTTACAGGTTATGAATGAATTTCACTCTAATGGCAGCATTCCTCGCGGTTGCAATTCATCATTCATTGTTCTCATCCCCATGAAAGAAGACTCCTGCAAAATTGAAGATTTCCGACCGATTTCTCTTATCGGCAGTCTTTATAAGATCCTTGCCAAGGTTCTTACAGAGAGAATGAAGGCAGTGATGGATTCAATCATATCTGAAAATCAGAGTGCTTTTATATGTGGAAGATACATCTTAGATGGAGTCGTCATCTTGAATGAAGTGATCTCAGAAGCAAAGAGAATGAGGAAAGAAAGATTGATTTTCAAAATCGATTTTGCTAAAGCTTTTGACTCGGTGGAATGGGACTACATTGATCTAATGTTGGAAAAGCTTAACTTCGACCCTAAGTGGAGATGCTGGATCAAAGGATGCCTCTCTTCGGCAACTGCGAATGTTCTAATTAATGGATCTCCAACGGGCGAGTTTAAGCTTGAGAGGGGTCTCCGACAGGGAGACCCACTGTCACCTTTTCTGTTTTTGATTGCGGCTGAAGGTCTCCAGTCGTTGATCGACCGAGCTGTGGGGAAAAGTCTCTTACAACCAGCGGAAATAGGGAATGAGAAGGTCAAGGTGTCGCACCTCCAATATGCGGATGATATGATCTTCATTTTGGATAATGAGGATACGAATGTGGAATCTGTCAAACATATTCTGAGTTTATTTCACTGGATCTCGGGACTTGCGGTTAACTTCAACAAGTGCTCCATCATGGGAATTGGGATCGACGCTCAGTGTTTGGAACAGAATGCAGCTTTCCTGAAATGCCATGTAGGCAAAGTTCCATTCAATTACCTTGGCGTCAAGGTTGGCGGTCGCAGTAACAAAATTGTGGATTGGAATTATTTAGTGGGTAAAGTTAAGAAGAAGATTGAAGCGTGGAGAAACAGGACTCTCTCTTTTGCTGGAAGGATTACTCTTGTCAAAGCAGTACTTCAGGCGATTCCCATCTATCAGCTTTCCTTCTCTCTCATACCAAAATCAACGGTGAGAACGCTTAACTCTCTGTTTGGTCATTTTCTTTGGGGAGGAGGAGGAGGTGTTTCTAGGCCGATTACTTGGGTGAAATGGCAGGAAGTGTGTCTTCCCAAATGCGATGGGGGACTCGGTTTGAAAAATATCGATTGGTTTAATGGTGCTTTGGTTATGAAATGGCTGTGGAGATTCCTAGTGGAAGGTAGTTCTTTGTGGGCTAGGGTCGTCAAGTCGATTTTTGGTGATTTGAAATGGGGGGAAAATGGGGGGTGTGATGTAGGAGGGCGGAGATCGGGCGGAGGGTGGTGGCCGAAAATTGTAGCCATGAGCGTTGGGGAAGCAGGATCGTGGTTTACAAAAAACTTGAAACGGGAGGTTGGGGATGGGGGTAAAACTAAATTCTGGCACCATACTTGGAGGGGGGAACAGTCTCTTAAGAAAATTTATCCACGTCTATTCCTCCTTAGCAACAACAAGGATGGTTACATCTGTGATATGGGGAATTGGCAGAACGGGAGTTGGGTTTGGAAACTGGAATGGAGACGAGAGCTTCTTGATCGGGAGACTGAGGCGACTAATTCTTTACTTTGTTTTATTTCGAGTTTCACTCCTACTGCGGGATGCAATGATAAATGGAAATGGTGCGCACATAGTGATGGAATTTTCACAACAAAATCTGCATACCTCTCACTTATGGCACAAAGAGAAGTGAGACCGGTTGAGCAGACGATGGCGAAGGCGTATGCAAAAGTTTGGAAAGCGCCAACTCCTCAAAAAGCACGGGTGACAGCATGGAGAGCTTTGAGAAACCGGCTTCCAACTTGCGACAACCTCATTAGAAGAAATGTGTTGGTGGATGATGTGGAGAAGTGTTGTGTTGCATGTTTTCATCCTCAAGAGACGGCAAACCACGTCCTCTTAGTGTGCCCGAAGACCGAAGTGGTGTGGGACTCTATCCATGGATGGATCGGTTTTATTTCTCATCGCCCGCAAGGTATTCAAGGTATTGTCGAACACTTTACTTTGTTTACTTCTTTGGGGAGTGGAAAGAAAAGCAGACTGTTCTTGAAAGCTCTTTGGATCTGCACAATTTGGATTTTGTGGAGACGAAGGAATGAAAGCAGATTCGAAGAAAAGGCATGGGAGCTTCAAAGCACGATCATGGAAATTAAGACTAGAATGTGGAGTTGGAATAAGATTTTTGGGATTTTTTCTTGGGATTTGCCCTTTTCTGTGTGGTGCTCTACTGAGCTCTCTTCTTTTCTCTGTAATTGATTTTCGGTACCCCTGGTACCTGCTTCTTTAATATATATATTTTGCTCTTTCCTGATCAAAAAAAAAAAAAAAAAAAAAAAAAGAGAGAGCGTGTGCTTTATTTCATCATCGTAGGTATTTATAGGCATTACAGTCGGGGTAAAGTAGTAAATTCGTTTGGTCATCTATTCCGCATGCTCGCCATTAAACTAATTAAGGCTATTATTAGATTATAACTTGTCAGGTCGTTGTCCCCTAATTACAGAGCTGGATTCTGTCCTCATCATCCCGCTCTGTCTAGTAGCTCTGGATTTCATTCCTTGGGGCAGACTTTTACTCTTTGGCTCCGCTTTGCTAAATAGCTCCGCCTTCTGGCGAATTGTCTCTGGCGTGTGGCTCCGCGCTCTGGCTCCAATAGCTTAGCTTTGACTCTGGATCTGGCGATTTGGCTCTGGCTCTGACTCTAACGACTTAGCTCTGACTCTGGATCTGGCGACTTGGCTCTGGCTATGACTTTAATGACTTAGCTCTGGCATCTCTGCTCTGGCAGTTCTGCTCTAGCAACTTGGCTCTGGCCCTCTGGAAGCTCTGCTCTGGTTAGCTCTTGCTCTGGCAGCTTTGCTCTGGAAGCTCTGCTCTGGCAACTTTGCTCTGGCAGCTCTGCTCTGGAAGCTTTGCTCTGGCATCTATGCTCTGGTTAGCTCTGGCTCTGGCATCTCTGCTCTGGCTAGCTCTGGCTCTGGCATCTCTGCTCTGGCAGCTCAACTCAGCGGTGACTCGGTAGCGGACGAACCGCAAGCTCAGCGGTGACTATTTCGCCGGAGTTTAGAAGAAGGAACGAAGTGGAAACAGAATCGAACTAATTAAGGAATGGAAGAGGGAGTCAGAGATGAGGCGGAGCAACGCCGCCCTTAGGACGGCGGCGACGCCTGAATTTAGAGGGAGAGAGAGACGGGCAGTTTAAGGGGGGAATTAGGGCTCAATTTGAGTGTGCAATCGACTTTAGAGAGAGAAAATGATTGAGAGAAGAGAGAGACAGTGAAGGGGGAGACGACGCCGACCTGATTCAGGGACGGCGGCGATGGGGTGAGGAAAATGGAGGCGTGAGGAAGAGGGAGGCCTGACTTTTGTTTTAAAAGTGAGAATGAGAATATATAAATTGGATTCTCAAATGCCACGTTGCAGATTGAGATTGAAAAAAAAGAATTTGAGGCCTGCCACGTAGGCTAAGGCCTAATCGTATTATAGAATAGATATTATTATTATTATTATTATTATTATTATTATTATTGTTGTTGTTGTTGTTGTTGTTGTTGTTGTTGTTGTTGTTGTTGTTGTTGTAGTAATGGACGAACAAAAGCAAATAAAGTTTGCAGAAATGAAAAATATATTTTTCTTTCCTATATAAATAAAATGTATGGATTTATTATATAAAAAATAAAAATAAAATTTTAATTATTTTGATAGACATATAATAAGATTTTGTTTTAAAGTAATCAGTTTATAGAATTTGTGCCTTATTATGCAAACATGTAAATCAATGACCGGACCCGTTTATAATTTACATATACGTGCATGTCTCAATTCAAAATTAATTTTATTGAAAATTAAGAATATAAATATTATATATATATATATATATATACAATATAATATATTGCAACATATACATATAATATGTACGCTATTGAGAAATATAAAATTAATAACAAATATACATCTAATCACTAACATTGAATTAAAATAATTTATCGTATATAGATTATAATTTTTTTCTTATCAGACATATAAATCTAATTTTTATCTTAGAAAAAATAAATAATAAAATTTATTAATTTAGATTATATGTAATGTTGATATTATATATATATATATATATATATATATATATATATATTATTAATTATATTTATTATGATTAATGAATCTTTATTAATTTAGATTATATGTAATGTTGATATTATATATATATATATATATTATTAATTATATTTATTATGATTAATGAATCTTTATATAGAATGTAATAGTTAATTAATTAATAAATGATGAAGATTATATATGGTAAATTTTAAAATGGTGAGATTTTAGATGCCACATAGGTTAAGGCTTAATCCTATTATATAATAGATTCTTTCAATCTGGGACTTCACAAAACAGAAAATAAATAAATAAATAAATAAACAGCATTGATTGCTAATGCTGTCAATGAATTATTTCCCTTTTGATGCTAAGAAAAAGGAAAATCAAAGATAAAGGAGATGCATTTCACTAAACTAGCTTTTGTGATTCTGGTTATTTGACCAATTCTAAACCAAATCATGCTAAATATTCTATAGTAAAAATATTACTACTTTATTTCACAATTTATTCTTTTAGAATGTATGGAATCACATTAGCCACTCCCACAAGAAACCGGAGAAGAATCCAACATAAATTAGAGCATTTTAATAAAAAAAGGTTGTAATCATTATACATGTAATTAGACACAAATAATGTTACCAAATAGCATACGACTATAAAACATGGCTCTAAATGTTTGCCTAAAAGCGCATTTTATGGTTAAAGGGTCATTTTCTTAACATAAACTAATCACCCACCTAATTTATGTATTAATTAATTAACCTATTAACAATTTGTACGCATTTGTTGTGTAATTATATGAGAGAGAGTGGCTGAGAGAGAGCAGTAAGCCATGCGTCGGTGGAATGATAGATTGCCATTTACTATTTTAGCCTCATCTCTTATAAATTCTCTAAATAAAATTAGTATCATAAAATTATTTAGAAATTCTGTGACATTACGTCAGTACCAACTGATCTGATAATACATAAAAAAGACTTTTAAATTGTAAAAATGACAAACTTCACTATAGTAACTTGGCCAATAATTAAAATTATTATTGAAAGCAACAACCGAAAATAAGTTTTCTCTAAAATTAAATACGTAACAAACAATGTTTTCTTTTAGCAAAGAGTATCAAACACAAGAGATATCTTGATTTGATAGATTCTACGTAGTTGCTGAATTGTATTGGTGAAATGACTCATCATTCTTACGGTTACGGACAAACAAATATACAAATTGGATATAACTTTAAACTAAATATTTGGTGATGTTACATTTCATCAAAAATAATATTTTTCTCCGTAAAATTTACACCGATTATATCTAAATGGATATAAATATAATCAATGCAATTTTTGTAAGGTACTCACTCCTTATTAAAGTAATATATATATATATATATATATATATATATGGCTTTTAATTTTGTTTTAGAATATAGAATGCTATTAAAATTAATTATATCTCTCCCTTATTAAATTTTCATTTTCAACTCTCTCATTAAAACTCTACCTATTATAATTAGTATTCAAAATTATTTAACTTGATCGACGTGCATTTAAGTTTAAGGAGTGAAAAAAATAAAATGAGTTCATAAAATTTTGTATAAATTAATATCGTTGATCATGATATAAAAACTTAAAATATCTTATTTAATACAGAGGTTGTATCTATTGATAGCTTGATGGATATATAGATGACGAACTAGACTATATGTATCTGAGATATCCATAATCTAATTTATATGTAAGAAAAATAAGTATACGTACAGTTACTTAACTTTTATATTTTAAATTATATATCTTCTATTTTAATTCGTACGTAGTATTACAATAATGCATTTTTATGACACCTGTAAATTATAAGAAAATGGTCTATATTGTCAGGGACGGATCTAAAGGTCAGGCACCCTCGGCCGTCGTCCGGTCAATTTTTTTTTATTACCTATATATATATATATATATATGATTAATTTTTTTTATCTATATATGTTAATCTCGCTCGATTCAACTCGTTTTCTTTACTAAAACTTTATTAGAATCATTCGATTAAAAATCTCTCGCGCGATCATTATTAAATTCCTAGGTCCGTTCATATTTATTGTGTTACTACTAGTTGGAGGATTTGTATATGAATGATCCATGCACATTTTTCATTGTAATAATGAAATTAAAGATTTGATAATTTCACCTAAACATACATAAAATGTTTTAAAGTAGCAAGGGAGCTCGTGCACTTTGGAAAATTGATTTTTGAAGAAGTTTCTTAATTCCCATAAAGGTTGACAAATTTGGGTTACGAATTAGCTTTAAAGTGGCCACAATATCGAATCAGAAAATTCTGATTGGACAACTTATTATCATTTGATTTTTTGATTGTAAATCTTAGTTGGAATTATCAATTATGGGCCCTATATGTTTCTCTCTCTCTGTCTTTTTTCTTGTGGGTAAAGAAATAAATACTTAAAAGCTAAAGAAATCTATCTCTTTTTCTTCTTAAAGCGGAGATGGATTACAAAAGAAAAAAGTTAATGTTAAATAAATACACAAAATTCAGAAAATATTTGAACATATAATTTCTTTTTTATGAAAAGTTGCATCCTTACTGTTCTATACTAACTCCAATTGTACAAACAAAATCGACTCGTACTACCCAACTCGTGAAATAATTTTAAATCAACTAGTTTAATCCCACCTAGTACCATTAATTTCAAGAATGTTATAATCACCTAAAATGTGAAAATATAGAAGAATATTTTAAGGTAATTAAATGTAAAATTTTTATATAAAACAATTGAGACTAACATTCCCTCAAAATAAAAATAAAAACTAAAAAAAAAGAGTAACATAACTCATCCGTTTATACGCAGTACAAAATGGGTTGTCGGTGGCCCCATTTGGTTATATTTAATGTAAATTTTTATTGAGTAGCATTATAACTACACAAGTTTATTACAAATGAGATTGAAATTTTGATTGCGAAAAATAAAAATATGCTCTGCCTTTTTATCCTTATTAAGTGGACTTCAATTCGATAATGTATAATCATAAAAAAAATTCTAGAACAATATATCTCAAATTAAATGATAATTGTGTGCAGATTGTTACCGCTTTTGACTTTTTTTCCACCCTTATATTTAGAAATTTGTATTACCCAATTGACATATAATAATAATAATAAGGGTTAATTGTGTGTAATATCACGAACTTTGTTTAAAATTCATTTTCCCCACGAACTTTAAAAAATCCACAGATTATCAAATACTTTCAAAACTGTTCAAACTCCCCATATCAAACTTTTATGATAATTACAAACCTACCCTATATTCATATAAAATTATAAAAAGACCCCCACATCTATTCAATATTTCTACAAAATAATAAAAGAACCCCAACATGATATTATTCAGATTAAATTATTCTTATGAGTTTTATATATTTATTTATTTTTGATTTTCAGTTTATTTATTTATTTATTTTTGAATTTTCATTTTATTTATTTTTTGAAAAATTTATTTCTATTTTATTTATTTCCAGTTTATTTATTTATTTTCTGAATTTTCAGTCTATTTATTTATTTATTTTCGAGTATTCAGTTTATTTATTTTCTGAAAAAATGATTTCCAATTTATTAAGTTTTCAGTTTATTTATTTATTTTCTGAATTTTCAGTTTATTTATTTTCTGAATATTCAGTTTATTTATTAATTTATTTTCAAATTTTTCAGTTTATTTATTTATTTATTTATTTATTTTCAAATTTTCAGTTTATTTATTTTCTAAAAAAAATTCCAGTTTATTTATTTTTAGATAATGATGTGAAAATTCATAAAATAAATAAATAAACTGAATTTTTTTTTAGAAAATAAATAAACTGAAAATTTGAAAATAAATAAATAAATAAACTGGAAAATTCGAAAATAAATTAATAAATAAACTGAAAATTCAGAAAATAAATAAACTGGAAAATTCGAAAATAAATAAATAAATAAACTGAAAATTCAGAAAATACATAAATAAACTGAAAACTTAATAAATTGGAAATCATGTTTTCAGAAAATAAATAAACTGAAAACTCGAAAATAAATAAATAAATAGACTGAAAATTCAGAAAATAAATAAATAAACTGGAAATAAATAAAATAGAAATAAATTTTTCAAAAAATAAATAAAATGAAAATTCAAAAATAAATAAATAAATAAACTGAAAATCGAAAATAAATAAATATATAAAACTCATAAGAATAATTTAATCTGAATAATATCATGTTGGGGTTCTTTTATTATTTTGTAGAAATATTGAATAGATGTGGGGGTCTTTTTATAATTTTATATGAAGATAGGGTAGGCTTGTAATTATCATAAAAGTTGATATGGGGAGTTTGAACAGTTTTGAAAGTATTTGATAATCTGTGGATTTTTTAAAGTTCGTGGGGAAAATGGATTTTAAACAAAGTTCGTGATATTACACGCAATTAACCCTAATAATAATAAATAAAGAAAAAAAGGTCGACACAACAGATCTTTCATTTTGAAATACTTCGCCAACCTATAACTCGCAAAATTATTTGTCTAGCGTTAAGAAATCCGAATAAAGTATTAGTACTCCCTCCCTGTCCACGACGAGGGTGATATGGATGGAATGATACGAGTTTTAAAAAAATATTGGGAGATCAATATAAAGTGGAGAAAGAGTTTTATCGAGTTGATTTGTTAGATAACGAGTACATAAATTGTTCATGAGATGAGTTTTTTTTTTTTTTAAATATTGTGCTTGAATGTGGTGAAGTATAAAGATATATGTTCAAAATAAAAAGAGTATATTTATTGTGAACGAATGAAAATGACAAAAAAACTACATTTATAGTGGACGGAATGAGTATTATTTTTAGGGGTATTAGCATGTAAATACTCGAACTTTTCCCATTTTCTGGTTTTGCACCTCAACTTTAAAATCTGCCTATAAATATCTAAACTTTGTATTCTTTCTGATTTTGCACCCGACGAATTTTTATCCCCAAATCGTTGATGACATGACAGCCGCGTTGACAACTCAAATCCTATAATTACATGTTCTAAATCTCACATTGACAACAAATTAATCTAATTCATTATGCATTTCAAACTTCCCACTCAATTCGGCGGTCATGTCAGCAACGATTTAGAGGAAAAAATTCGTTGGGTGCAAAATCAGAGAGAATACAAATTTCTAATATTTATAGGTAGATTTTAAAGTTGGGGTGCAAAATCAGAAAATGAGAAAAGTTCGAGTATTTATACGTCAATACCCCTTATTTTTATTAGTGAGGGAAAATAAAAGGACATTAGCTTTTAATTGCGTGTTGATTAAATGGCATCCAATGTTAACGTTATAATGTCACTGTAAGATAAACACAAAGAAATACCAAAAAAAACAAAGAAGAAGATTTTCCCATAAATGTACGTTAACACTTTCAAAAGGGCATCCCTGTCATTTCGGATCGACGTAATTCATTTGCAAACTAAATCCAGAAATATTGAAATGTAGTTTTCACCTAATATCTGATCACGGTATCTTAATTTGACCCACAGAAGCTTCCCACTCATATTATTTAATTCCCTTTTTTCACTACCAAGAAAAATTAAAATATACGAAATATAGGAAAAACGGAAATTTTGCTTTTTAATAGTAGTCATAATTATGCCACTCGTTCTCACACACACACACACTCCTCTCTTTCAAAGAGAATACTGTTACGTACAAAAATGTATAGAGAGAGAGAGCATACCCACACATCTCAGAGAGAGAAAACCGGTCCTATGCCCATATAGCATTGGGCGCAACGAAAATAGCAAACTGAGTGAAGCAGCCTTTAGATCTGCCTTCGCTGTTTTCTCTCGTTTTAGTCGCTGGTTTTTCAGTTTCGACATTAAAGAGTGAGCATTTCAGTGAGTTTGATTCAGCATTGATCCGCCGAGTCAATTTTGCTCAGTGACTCGAGCGTTTCGATTTTGTTTTAGCTTTTCTTAGCTCGGAATTTGGATTGCATTGATGGTGTTTTGACTGGATGGTGTGTTTCCGGCGGCGGTCGCCGGAGCTCCGGTGAGCTTCTGGCAGAGCTCCGGCGAGTTCTTGACGAGTGAGATCAGAAGGTAATGTTGGATTGAGGGTAAAATAGGGAAAAATGTTCAAGTCCGCGCGGTGGAGGAGCGAGAAGAACAAGGTCAAAATAGTGTTTAAGTTGCAGTTTCATGCAGCTAAGGTAAATTTCACTCTCAGATTGCACATATTGTGTTTGTATGTGTGTGTTTATTTGTATTTCGTGTCGTGTGTGCGTTTGTGTGCCTTTTTTTGATTGGATGTGGAAATGCATTTCAAGATTAAGAATTAAGCAAAAGAGATTGGATCTTTTCTTGCTGTGGTTGAGTTTTGGTTCTGGAATAAGTGGTAATGTGATGTGAGGTGTTGTGAATTGATAGACACGATTTTGAAGGAAGCAGAGTTCAATTCAGATGTTTAAGGTGTTGTCTAGTATTTCAAATCTTCTGTACATTTGCAATGGATTTGAACTATATATGTTCTGTTAAGTTAATGTCCAAATACTGAAGGTTTTGATAAAATGAAGACTGTTGCTTTTCCATCATTCTGTTCAGAATCTTTTGCTGGAAACTTGCAAAATTGATACCAGAATGTGATAAACTGTGTGATCAACCTTTTGAAATATTAGGTGCCGCAGATTGGTGGGGATGCATTGATGATATCCGTTGTTCCCGCTGATGTTGGCAAGCCCACAGTTAAGTCCGACAGGGCATTGGTTCGAGATGGTAGTTGTTTCTGGGAGAATCCAGTGTATGAAACTGTGAAGTTCAGTCGAGAGCCAAAATCAGGGAAGATTCATGAGAGGATATACTACTTTGTTGTAGGGACGGTATGGAATGTTCCACAGATGATATTTATGCTTTGCTTTGCTCCGAAGCGATGATCTAAAGCTAACAGTCTCTTTTTGTGGTGCAATAGGGGTCGTCTAAAGGTGGAGTTCTTGGAGAAGCCTCAATTGATTTCTCAAATTATGTGGAGATAACTAAGGTTTCCTTGGTTGTTCTTCCCCTCAAGAACTCAAAAACCGAAGCCGTATTAAACGTAAGTCCGTCCTTTTGGAATCCATGGGACCATGACATCTACTTCTAAAGATGCTATAAGAGTCGAATTTGTAACTGCAATTGAATGGATCCGCCTATATTTCTTAGTTTGGATTGATGTTTCCTTATTTGTTTACTTTATTATGTATCTCCACAGTTATCAATTCAGAGGATGCAAGAGTCCATTGATGAAAGGTGCTGTTGATGACTGTATTATGTTTTCTTTAAACTTGTTACGTTCTTCGACTGAATTTTGAGTGTTCATTGTTCTGACAGAGAGCTCGAAGAAACTGAGAGTGTAAAACTGAATTATAAAGAAAACAGCCTGAAGTCGCAGTTGGACAATGGTGACAAAGATGGACTCATAAAGAGCAGTTCTGATGTAATCTCTCATCTTCCATGACCTTCTTGTTTACATAATCTACCTTCTTTCTTGTTTACATAATCTACCTTCCTTGGTAAAATTAAATTTAGAATGATAGTAAAAAAAAAAGTGGAAGGAACCACTAGTTCTGTCTAGCAACTTTGTTTCAACAGTAGTGACTGTACATTGTTTTCTTTTCTCTAAGCAGGATGTGCTATTGAACAAGACTGTTTCCCACATTGTTGAATTCAATGGCAACCGTCGGGCATCTAGTGGATCTGATCTCACGATTTCAAGCTCTGACGGCAGTTGTGGAGTTGAGATACCATGGCAACCTCAGATCAAGAATGGCAGTGTTCATCAGGAGCCTACTGCAGTTCTACCATCTCTGAGGCCGAACTCTGATGCACAACCTGCAGTGTATGAAGAGCATCAAAGGTCACAATGGGATTGGTTAGGTAATTCTGCACTTGAAGTTAGTACAGATGACTCGTCTGGCACTCCAAGAGACACTTTCCTAAGGCAGAACTCGGATGAGTCTTCGGATATTGTGATCGAGAAGCTCAAATCCGAAGTTGTTGCTTTATCCAGACAAGCAGAGATGTCCGAGTTAGAACTCCAGACTCTTCGTAAGCAGATTGTGAAGGAGAGCAAAAGGGGGCAAGATCTTTTTAGAGAGCTTGCTTGCTTGAAAGAGGAAAGAGATGCTCTGAAGGGAGAATGTGAAATACTCAAAGCTTCAAAGAGACGAATGGACGAAGCAAAAACTAGAACAAATTTGCGAATTGAAGGAGGCGAGTGTAATGTAATCGTTGAAGAACTGAGGCAAGAGCTGAATCATGCTAAAGAACTGAATTCCAATCTCAGAGTTCAACTTCAAAAGACGCAGGAATCAAACTCTGAACTATTGCTTGCAGTGAAGGACCTTGATGAGTTGTTGGAGCAGAAAGATAGAGAAATATTGAACCTCTCGAGTGGATCATCGACTAAAGACACGGATGAAAAGTCTCACGAAGCAGGCCACAAACGTCGATTAGACAATGACAATGATGACGAAGAACAGAAAGCTCTCGAGGAGCTCGTGAAGGAGCATGATGATACAAAGGAAGCATATCTTCTAGAACAACAGATCATGGACATGCGTAGTGAAATAGAAATCTACAAGCGAGATAAAGATGAGCTAGAGATGCAAATGGAGCAACTTGCTCTTGATTATGAAATCATGAAGCAAGAGAATCATGAAATGGCATATAAGCTAGAGCAGAGCGAGCTTCAGGAGCAACTGAAAATGCAGTATGAATGTTCGTCCTCGTATGCTACTACTCATGAACTTGAAATGCAGATGGAAAACCTAGAGAATGAACTCAAAAGGCAATCAAAAGAATCTGCGGATGCATTTGTCAAAATTAGTGAACTAGAAGCTCATGTCAAGAGCTTGGAGGAAGACCTTGAAAACCAATCACAAGGATTTGAAGCTGATCTGGAAGCTCTTATGAGCTCAAAAGTGGAGCAGGAGCAGAGAGCTATAAGAGCTGAAGAAACATTGAGAAAGACACGGTCGCAAAATGCTAGCACAGCAAAGAGGATTCAGGAGGAATTTAGAAGGCTTTCTGTTCAGATGGCTTCTACATTTGAGGCCAATGAGAAACTAGCCGCCAAAGCTCTATCAGAAGGAAACGAGCTTCGCCTACAGAAATTCCATTTAGAAGAAGCCATCAAGAAAGCTTCTGAAGAACATCAATCAGTCAAGAGTAGTTATGAGGATAGTTTACATCGGCTTGCCAGTCAGGTGAAATCCATGGCTAATCAAATAGAAAAGATGCAGTCAGAAATTGATGATAAAACATTGCAGCTGGAACATCATAAAAAGCAGACTAAAGAAACCCAGGGGCTCCTCTCAGATGAAGTTTTAAAGCTCAAGGATGAGATCGAGACATGCAGGACTATGAATAAAACATTGTTGGAGGACTTGGGGAGTAAGGAGATACTTGTTCATGAGTTGGAACAAATGAGGATCTCCATTAAGGAAATGGAGTTACTCATGGAGCAAGGGGATGAAGAAAGAATTGTGCTAGAAAACAGGATTACATCATTGAAAAATGATGCTGAGGACTCGCAGAAGGAATTGAATAAAATGAGATGTCTTCTGGAAGAAAAAGAAACGTTTGTTTGGAAATTGCAGTCAGAGCTAGAGTCCCTTCATTCACAGTATACAGAAATAAAGCATTCTCTATCAGAGCATGAGTTGGAAAATGAGGAGTTGAGGACAAAAGTTTTTCAATTAAAAGAAGACTTGAAGAAGAACGAAGATGCCTTCAGAAGCATGGAGAAGAAGATGAAGGATGCAGTCAAAGCAACTTCAGAAACTACCAAGCCTGTTCCTCGTGGCTCCAAAGAAGCTGCAGATCTTAAGGAGAGGATTAAGTTACTTGAGGTAAACCTGCACCTTATCGAGTCTTGTCCTATGTTATTATTCATGTTGTACTGTACTGCATCCTCAACTATTAAGAGTAAAAGAAATGGTGCTTCTTCAATTTTTGGTAGTAGTAATGTTGCACGGTAATTCTCTTTGGAGCATGTGTTTTCTTTTACTTTGTTTTTCTTTAGTTGGCTACTTGTCTTAGTTCAGTTATAATGGGCATCCTTTTCTGTCATGCTATCATATGCCAGTTTTTTATTCCAAATTTATGATCTCAGGGTCAGATCAAGTTAAAGGAAAGTACTCTGGAAATATCAAGTAATGCGTTTCTTGAGAAGGAAAAGGATCTTCATTACAAAATCGAAGAGTTAGAACGAAGAATGGAAGTGCTCAACCAAACCACCATTCAATATGAAAATGAACTTGAAAAGGTTTGTAAAATTTGCGAAGTGTTTGCTTTGATCCGGTCAGGCTTACGCTAAAAGTTATAGATCCATAACTTCTTATACTATAGCAACTCTGCAGTTACATATAAGGTCCGCAACCATGATGGAATTTAGGACCAAAATAATTGTTTTACTGATAAATTTTTTCGATCTCTCCCCATCTTCATGTTGAATATTTGTGCAATTTGCATTGCATGTCCTACAACTATTTTATTAACATGTGTCTAAACAACATTTCCTCCTGAGTTGCAGATAGCTGCGCTTGCAGACGAGCAGGATCCAAATGTTAGATCGATTGAAGCAGCAACAAATAGTGATGAAGATTCATCCAATCTTAACCAGTATGTAGCATTATCTATGCCTTTATCATATTACTGATATATAAATCAGCTCTGCTTGCAAATGGTGCTGAGAAAAAATATTGAATCTAAAACAAATGCATCGACATTTGCAGCCACAACGATAACCTACCAGACGCACAAGAATGTTCTAGGCATCATGATGAATTAACAAAGGAAATGGAACTATTGAAGGAGAGAAACAAGTTAATGGAGGCAGAACTGAAGGAGATGCAGGAGAGATATTCAGAAATAAGTCTCAAGTTTGCAGAAGTCGAAGGCGAACGACAACAACTTGTAATGAAAGTGCGCAACCTCAAGAACAAGAAGAATCATCGTAATGTGGCCTAAACTTGTTCGGCTCAGTATGTAGGTACGTTAACTGTGGCACTTGGGTGGCTTCATATTGACAGATTTTGCAGATTATTTTCAAGAATAAATTCTTTGTAAATTGTTATGTATCTTTTCTCAGAATATCTATATCCATATATATGTGGTTGTTTCTTCATTTCATTGAATGTAATACAAAATCCTTAAGGGTCATTTCCTTGCAGGAGTCTGCCTCAGTTAGCTGATTCTTTTTTTCTTTCTTTATCTGGGTCACTTTTTTTTTTTTTTTGTTCTGTAATATATTTTGCTTTGTGATCACATGTAGAGACTGGTGAAGTATTTGTTTATGAATAATATATATGCAATTACATCACAGAGATTGTTCATACGTTGATGGGGTTATTTTGCAACATCCAAACTGCTCTCGGTAAGAACACCAAAGCTGAGAAGTCTGAAGGCAAAATATAATGAGAGGAAATTGCCAAGACACGAAATTGAAACCCAAAAATTGCAATTTATCGATGAAAATTTGTCATTCAAGATCCTCCATTATAATTCTAAAAATCAAATAAGCTAAAAGATTCAATCAAGTAGTGGTCTAATTGCAAAATTTTAGTAGTGTGAAAATGTTAAATCTGGATAACTATTGTCTTATTTCCACCAATTAGTTCGATTTTATTCTATAATTACACTCAAATATTAATATACGAGCTATTCACACATGATACATACATCTGCAAAGCACTAACAAAATAAGATGATATGGAAAATACTAATTGGAATAACATAACGTGTGATATTGGCAGCCTATGAAACTCTTCCCAAGTATGTAAGGTGTTGGTCTCGTGATAGAGTAGTTAATGTTTTATCAGGTTAAAATTGTGATTTTTAAATTTATTTGTTGATTCATAGTTATGTATAAAAAAAAAAAAAAAAAAATTCTTCCCAACACTGAACGGGCTAAAACTTGAAATATCGTCCCTCACAAACTTCAAATAACATAGAAGGAAACCCTAAAAATAGCAATTCAAAAACTGTCGGTTCTCTCAAAACTCCAAATGCGCAGTATATTATTGATCAAGCCACCTTCAATTCTACGATCAATTGTACCTGCACATATGCAAAAAATAAAATAAAAAATTGTAAGACTATCATGCCTTCTGACAGTACAAATTAAAGAAGTCAGCATCATCATCATCGCCATTAAAGTCAATTCCAACTACTTGCAGTATTATTGGCTACGTATATATCCAAATTTATAATATACAAATGAAATAATTGACATGTATGTGGTTTAATTGGGTGGGGGAAGAGAGGATTAAACTCTAGCTATTTTTAGCATGAATTGGAAAATGACCTAATATATGATAGAGATAAGTATATGGTAATTTTTAATGAAATGGTAGTGGCTGCTGGATTAAAATAGTACGACAAACGTAGTTGTTAAACAACCTGCTTTGGTTCAAGAACTAATTAACATTTATGTATTGGTGCATGAATGGACTCTCAAATATGTTTGAATATTAAAGTTGATAATCGCGCACTTTTACTGATCATAATTTCCTTTTTCGTTTTTCTCTTACTTGTTGCGTTCTATATCGATGTTCTTGTAAGCTCTTGTTTACCAAATTTACTGCTCTCTCTGTCCTAAAAAATTATGGTGCAATGAACAGTGGCGGATCCAGGATTTTTAAATTGGGTTACAAAAAAATAATTTCATAAATATAAATATAAAAGATACTTTAATATTAAAAATAGCACATCTTAAAACATTGTTGAAAGATTATGTGTATTACATATAATAGCTTTAATTAAAACTAAAGACATAATAATACCTTAAAGTTGGATGAAATTCACACCCTAGGCTGCTGCGTGAGTGAAATTTTCTCTGACTCATAATTCTATCTCGACTCTCACCTATTTATCTCTTTAGTTTAGTTTGTACTCCCTCCGTCCGCCAAGATTATGACAATTTGCTTGGGCACGTGATTTAATAAAATTGGTGATGATTTTGATGTAGTGGAGAAAGGGTTCCACCACTTTATGAGATGAGTGGTTGAGAATGAATTTTGAATGGTTTTTTTGTAAATAAATTAAAGAGTGTTAGTAAGGATAAAATATTAAAGAGGATGGTGGGACCATTGCCATAAAAGGAAAGTGACATAATTTTGGCGGACGCCCGATATAGTAATTGTGACATAATCTTGGCGGACGGAGGGAGTATCTTTTTAAATTAATTAACTTATGCACATTACAACCGCCTTTTTTTGGGAAACAAGGAGCCCTCCGTTCATAAAATAAAATAAACTTTAAAATTGGGCCCAAGCCCAAATGAAATATAAGAATGGGGATGGGAAGGTGACTTGCTTCTCACATTCAGTTATTATTTAGGAATATAAAATATATTAAACAATATATTTAATACACAGTATAATACTACTAAAAGAAAAAATTTGGGGGTACAGCTGTACCCCCATCGCCCCATGCTGCGTCCGCCACTGGCAATGAAGATGATATACCAATTTTTTTTAAAAATATGATAGTTATGTATGAGTTGAGATTGGGTCTCACACTTTTTATAAATATTGAGAGGAAAGTTTATTAGGTCATTTTCAAATAAGAAAAAACTACAATTTTAATTTTTGTAAATAGTAAGAAGGGAAGTATGTGGAAAATATACATGAGAAAGTATGATCCATCAAGTGATCAGCGGCGCTCACCTGATGATGTCTCATAATACGCTATGAACAATATGCATAAAGGTAAACACAAATATGCATAGCAATATTCGACCCGTCAGGTGACAAGCGACGAGAGATACATGACATGTTGTATATTCCTATTCATATTTCTATCCAACGTTATGCATATTTGTGTTTACCATTATGTATAATTGTATTCAACTAGAGTTCGAGGATTTTTTAGGACAATAACTTAGATTGATTTGGAAATTAGGACAATAACTTTCGGACTTATAAAAATAGGACACTAATTTTTTTTTAGAGTAAAATAGGACACTAATTAATAAGTGTTGCATCCACAGGATATTTTTCGGCCAATTATTGGCCGAGAAATGTCCTATTTTTATGACGCTTATTAATTAGTGTCCTATTTTACATAAAAAAAATTAGTGTCCTATTTTTACAAATCCAAAAGTTTTTGTCCTAATTTCCAAATCAACATAAGTTATTTTCCTAAAAAATCCCCTGACTCTATTCAACTATATGCACAACTATGGCGACAACGAGCAGTAGTGATAGGCGCTAGAGGGGTCGCATAGTGATATTTCTCCATGTATATTTCTATCCAACATTATGCATATTTGTTTTTAATTATATGCATAATTTTGATGACGGCCATGAAAAAAAAAAGAATTTTCGGTAAAAAAAAAATGAAAAAAAAAACTAAAATACACACACACACACACACACACACACACACACACACACATATATATATATATATATATATATATATATATATATATATATATATTTTTTTTTAATTTTTGAAATTTTCATTTCTATTTTATCCCTGCGAGTATTTTGCCTTGAAAATTATTGGAAGTCATCTGCCACGTGTCACGCTCCTAGTGCACCACATTCACATATTGTGTTATCCAGATTTTGAATCTATATACTACATTAAGAGGATGGATCTACATAATTCACTTCCTATATATATATATATATATATATATATATATATATATATATATATATATATATAGGGTGTGGTTCTAGAGAGAACTACATTATTTGTGAGAACGGGAGAACCATCAAATCTAATGCATCCACTGTAAAAATTAATGCATCCGCTGTTAAAATTAATGCACTAAAAAAATTAAAAAAAAATGCTCCCTTCAGGATTCGAACCCAGGATCTGTATTCATCCAACAAGATGATGCATCCACCGTAGATCTTGATGATCGAATGGCTGAAAATGGTTCTCCGGTCTTCTTTTATTTATGGTTCTTTCTTGAACCTCTCCCTATATATATATATATATATATATATATATATATATATATATATATAGGGCAAAGGTGCAAATTGGTCCATGAACTAGACCCCCCTAGAACGTTTAGCCCCCCATACTCGACCTTGGTGCAAATACCTCCCTCATAGTCTAGAACAAGGGTTCAACTAACCCCACATAACAAACGGCCTACTCACGCCGTTTCCTTCCAAATTTTTTTTTATAATATTAAAAAAATATGAGAAATAGTATGGTGATGGCTGTAAGAATCGTGAGAATCTTCCATGACCCAAACACATACTTCTTCATGGACTTGGCCATCTTAATCTTCCATCTCTGGCTATAGAACTTGTTCACATCCGCTATCACTTTATCGAGCGATGGCACTTTGGTCAATCTCACCGACCTGCTCATCCCGTTCCACAGCTCCGCCACCTCCTTCTCGCTCTTCAGATGGTTCACGATGATCCCCTTCCCGCATAGGAACCGCGCGTCCACCTTCGTGTCGATGATATCGTTCATCAACTCCGTGTACCGCGCCAGCACCAGCGGCCCGGACGCGCTGCACGCTTCGTACGCCACCAGATTCCTCAGCATCACCTCGAAGTTCATGTCCAGGTTGATCGCCGAGATGTGGAACGTTAGGGTTTTGTCGTCGAAGTTGATGCTCGAGATGCCTTCCTCCGTTGTCACGAACTACACCCCGACCTCCGCCAGCTGCATCACCGAAGGGATCGCGATCTCTTCCAGCAGCAGAGGCTTCTCGTCGCTCTTCTTCGAACCTGATTCCTCGTCGCCTCCGTCTTCCTTCTTCGCATTATGCAAGGTCTGGAGCACGTTCTCGATTAGCTCATTGAGCATTTTCAGGATGGGGATCTTGCTCAGAATCGTCCATGGCAGTTTCACCAACACTTTCATGGGCTTGGAGAACATCACGCGCTTCGTCAATGCAATCGGTCCTCGTACTAACTTCGACACCATTACCCACACTATGTCCACTAGCTTCGGCATGTGAGTCGGCTCTGCAAACGCCTCCGCCGCCGTCATCCCTTCCTTCTTCTCCTCCTTGCCGCCAAATTTGCAGTCTTCGATTTCGTGCGGCGGAAACGATATATCAGTTTTAGTCACGATGAAGTGGTATAAAAAATCCAGCAAGTGAGTGTGCTCCATGACGAGCGCCATGTCGATCGTGTCGGCGGGCTTGAACGGCGAGAGATCATTGATGAGCCCCGTCACATGGAGTGGAGAGTTTTATCCGCCGTTTCCTTGGAGGAGAACTGCAGTTCAAGCAGCATCCTCATGACAAACAAAGGGATTTGGTTCTCGAGCATGAAGAGATCTCTGAGGATGGAGTTGTGCGCCGTCTTGTTCCCCGATGAGTCGATGATGTGGGAGAGGCCAGAGGGGATCTTGCCGAGGATCTTTCCCTGCTTGATGCCGCAGATGAGGATGAACTCGAAGATGAAGCAGACGTCGACGGCCATCATCCAGGAGAGGGCCTCGGGGCCGAAGTTGACGGGGCAGTGGTAGCAGGCGCGGATGCGGAGGTCGTGCTTCATGAGGTGGTCTGCCAGGACTTGGAGCTTCACGTTCTGGAGCTCCCTCTGGATCCGCTTTGCGGCGGCGACTTTGTACCGCTCCATGTCGTAGAGCTCCAGCTGGAGGTGGTGGTACGGTCCGATCGCCACCTACTGCGGCATGTACGAAGTCGGATCGCATATCATTAGGGATTTTGGGCCCCATTTAATATTAAAAAAAATAAAAAATTGGAAGGAAACGGCGTGAGTAAGCCGTTTGTTATGTGGGGTTAGTTGAACCTTTGTTCTGGACTATGGGGGAGGTATTTGCACCAAGGTCGAGTATGGGGGGCTAAACGCTCTAGGGGGGTCTAGTTCAGGGACCAATCTGCACCTTTGCCCATATATATATATATGGGGCCGCTCCAATGAGATCCCTTAATTTTAGTGAGATCTAAGGTACGATCTAGTGCGTTTATACCTATAAAGTAACAACACTTGTGGTCCTGAAATTGAGTCTCATGAAAGACTCAATTTACTTATAGGTGATGTTTAGTTACTTTATAGGTTCAATGCAATTATTTTATATTTGTAATTTTTACCAAAAATCATTTCTACACTATATAAGTCAAATAAGTCCAAATTAATCCATGTATATATGGTATAACATATATATGAAACAATTTCAGCCCTTAATATGAATATTTAGTTACTGTGAATTCATTACTTTACTGAATGAGTTAAGTGTTTTATGATTCGAATTCTATGTGGCGAAAATTTCAATTTCAATTTATCATTTTTTCTTTTTGATTATGTCTCATATAGCAAATTCATAATGGACCTATTTTATGCGATAAATATAAACACTTCATATATATATATATATATATATATATATATATATATATAGGGTGTGGTTCTAGAGAGAACTACATTATTTGTGAGAACGGAAGAACCATCAAATCTAATGCATTCACTGTAAAAATTAATGCATTCGCTGTTAAAATTAATGCACTCAAAAAATAAAAAAAATTGCTCCATTCAGGATTCGAACCTAGGATCTGCATTCATCCAACAAGATGATGCATCCACCGTAGATCTTGATGATCGAATGGCTGAAAATGGTTCTCCGGTCTTCTTTTATTTATGGTTCTTTCCTGAACCTCTCCATATATATATATATATATATATATATATATATATATATATATATATATAAGATCATGTAGTATCCAAGCTTAATGTACGTAGTACTGTAGTACCCAATCTTGACCACACATTTTGGACATATGGCGCATCAAGATTGTGACACGTGGCAAGGAGCTTCCAAGCATTCCAAGGCAAAATATGCAGAGGGGTAAAATTGAAATATATTTTTCGGAATTAAAAATAAAAAATAATAATTTTTTAGATTTTCTCAAAATAGACATATTTTACATGCATACAATATCATATAAAAATGCATAACTTTGAACAGAAAAATGCATTTCATTTTTACAAATTTGGTATTTTCGCCACGCCACCCCCCAAAAAAGCAGACATGTTTCACATGCATTTTTGTGTGAAACTTTGGGGGGGGGGGGGTGTGGGTGGGGTGGCGAAAATACTAGAATTTGTAAAATGAAATGCATTTTTGTGTGAAACTTTATGCATTTTTATGTGAAACTTTATGCATCTAAAATATGTTTGTTTTGAGAAAATCTAAAAAAATAAATAAATTATTTTTAATTCCAAAAAATATTCCGATTTTACCCCTCTGCAGATTTTGTCTTGGAAACTCCTTGCCACGTGTCACAATCTTGATGCGCCACATGTCACAAATGTGTGGTCAAGATTTGGTCCTACGGTACTACATTAAACTTGAATACTACAAGAATCCAACCCTCTATATATATATATATACAGGGACAGAGCCAGGAATTAAGTTCGGGGGGGTTGAACCTATACGGGGGTTCGGGGGCGGTAGGCCCCGAGAAATTTTTTTTGGGCATTCCGTATATTTAAGGCATTTTTTTACTAAAATATGAGCATAATAGTAATAATAACAAACAATATTTTCATAGATTATATAGTTTCAATATATTACAAATTAGTTTCAAAACACTGCAGTTTTTTTTGAACATTTCGTATATTTTAGGTATTTTTTATTAAAAGACAAGTATAATCTAAATAACAAACAATTTTTTTTTTTTGGGCATTTCATACACTTTCTATTACAAGACAAGCATAATAATAATAATGAACAATATTTTAATAGATTATATAGTTTTAAATAACACGATTATCCTTAAATTAAGTATATAAGGGTGAATATAACAAGCAAATCAACTTTTGTATAACAAAGTTAAGACATATATCTATATTATTTTCGAAAATAAATTTATAAATTGAAAAAAAAATCTCAAAATTTGGGAGGGGGCTTCAGCCCCCCCGGGCACCCCCTGGCTCCGTCCCTGTGTATATATATATATATATATATATATATATATATATATATAACTATCATAGCAGTTGTGGATTCCCTGAACTCAGAAAATTAAAGAAAAAAAAACTATGTAAGCTTTCAATGTTTTTGCTAAATAATAGTAGTAGTAGACTTCTGCAATATTGGAGTTCTTATTGGGTGATCATTACAAATTGTTTTTAATTAATCAATGACGCGCAATACAAATGTATCTAGTTTTATATATTACTCGAGCAAAGCAAGTACTACTCCTACTATTTACGTCAACATTGGCTTGACATAAATAAATTATTGGATGATCATTTCAGTTAAACCAAAAGTACATATAATTATAAGAATGAAACATGCATGCAACTACTTGCATAAAAAATAAACTTCTCAATTATGACATCATATTTTCATATATTGTCTAATTAATAACGTTAAACCCAAATAGCGGGCGCTCCAGTTTACGACTAAATTTTATGTCTTACTGTCCGCTGATTTATCGAACAAGAGCTACCTACTAAAGTAAAACTAATAGTGAAATTTAATAATGGCAAACTGCATTAAATTAACCAATTAATATCGTTTCCAATAATCTTTTGGATAGATAAGTTCTGATTAGGATTGAGTGAAACCCTTGGCACTTTTCCAATGGTTATGATTCTTTTCCTTTTTCACTGTGGATTACGTATGTACATGCATGTGTACATATATATATAGACAATAATTCATCCAAGCCTGAAACATGATCTACATAATAAATACTTGGCTTGGTTTTAATTTGTGACAGCATATATATATTATTGAAGAAAGCGAAGTAGAAGGTTTTCCTATAATGACGAAAATACATCCAAATAGATCATCAGTGAACAGTAGTTTTTGTGGGTATTCATCAGAGAGAGAAACATTCACAGTGTGGATGAAATCTCTGGTGTTCCATGGAAATGGCTGCACTGTCTTCAATTCAAGAGGTGAAGTTGTTTTTCGAGTCGATAATTATCAGAAAAAATGCAGCAGCAAAGTCTTTCTCATGGATTCCACTGGCCAAACATTGTTCTCTATATACAGAAAGGTAGGTTTTGCAGTAATAATTAATTTGTAGTAATTCATATTCGACCAACAGAAAAAGAAAATTAAAGTTTTATATTGTTTAACTAAATTGTGCAGAAACTGCGATTTTTGGGTTGGTGGGATGGTTTTAAAGGTGAGGAGGAGAAGAAGCCATGGTTTCGGGTGAGGAGAAATCACAGCATTTTTGGGAGAGACATTTCGTGCAGAGTTATTCTTAAATGTGACCAAAATAGCACAACTACTTATTACAAAATCATAGGATTGGAAGGGAAACCTTCACTCAAGATTATAGACCTTTCAGGCCACCTTCTGGCTCAGGTAATTACATTCATACCCTTTTTAATTACTTGTTTTATTTATTCGTAATTTTTCTTCTTGAATATTTGAAATTCCTTAGTGACATGCTAATCTAGCTCGACTCAATATCACATATAACGAGGATACATCCTTCACATGAGGCGAAGAAAATTTCATTTTTTTTATTCATTAGTTTTCACAACCATATTCCATAGAAAATTTATCATGTGTTCCCATTTTTTAGTTTAAGTTTTAAAACGGGATTGTAGTCTAACCCTAAATCTCGCCTTCCATGAAATTCGAACCTAAGATCACGAATTTATTGAGCAAATTAATGATGAATTTATTGTAGATCTTCAAGAGATCTAAAGACTGAAAATAATTCATAATTTATATTTTAAAATGAATTTTTATTTTGTCCAATTACTATATATATATATATATATATATATATATATATATATATTTTAGAAGCGATTGGAAATTATGTTTTTATCCTAGATGTTTGGGAAGCGTAGTTGAAAATTGGTATGTTTTATTTATGTGGGCGTGCAGGCCATTCAAAAGCAATCATCAGAAGGAATTCCATTAGGAGAAGATGTGCTTACGTTAATGGTGGAACCCAATGCTGATCAAGCTCTAATCGTCGCTCTTCTCACCATCTATAGTTTGATCAATAATACGCTGTAAATATTTGTATACAACTACAAGTTTTGTGTGGAAATTAGATCACAGAAACAGAATTCAAATAGAGCTTATGAGAAATTTGTTTAGGGATTAAGGGTTTATCTTGTAGTTCATATATATTAATAATTCACTATAATTGTACCTGTGAAGCTGCATATATATTGATACAGTAAAGCTAGATAGCTTAAGAAGAAAACATTATTTAACAGTAACTCCTGCAAATTTGAAAATACATTTAGTTAATGAGCATAAAGTTCTAGATTCATTCTCATTTCTCACATCTCTCTCTCTCTCTCTCTCTATATATATATATATATATAGGGTGTGGTTCTAGAGAGAACTGCATTATTTGTGAGAACGGGAGAACCATCAAATCTAATGCATCCACTGTAAAAATTAATGCATTCACTGTTAAAATTAATGCACTAAAAAAATTAAAAAAAATGCTCCCTTCAGGATTCGAACCCAGGATCTGCATTCATCCAACAAGATGATGCATCCACCGTAGATCTTGATGATCGAATGGCTGAAAATGGTTCTCCGGTCTTCTTTTATTTATGGTTCTTTCTTGAACCTCTCCCTATATATATATATATATATATATATATATATATATATATATATTAGATTCTAACGAGATTGCTATTTTTTGTGTGATGTAACACTAATGGATATAAACCAATATATATCGATGAATAAGATAGTATATAGTGTTGAATAATTATATTAAAAAAAATTATTAGTAAAATTTTCGCTCCCTCTAGAATTTGAACCCAAGTAAAAAATTTCACCCTCCAAATAAATATCAGCCATATGATTAAATCAACATCTACAAATCAATCTAAGATCTCACAATCTAACAACGAAAGATATGAAGTTATTTGGTACGTCCCTCCGTCTTATAAGAGGGTGCACTTTTTGCTATTTTAATTGGTACGCCCCACAAGAGTGTGCACATTCGTTTTTTGCAACCCTTATTCCACTAATAAAAGTGAACCCCCTTTCTTTTACTAATAACACGTTCTCTAACATTTATTAAAACATGTGTCATCAACAATCATGCACACTCTTATGTGACGAATGAAATATTTGCATTCAATAATTATATGCAACCACATTTTGACTAGCCATAAATTATTTAATTTATTTTTAAAATAAAAAATAGTTATTTTAATGTATTCTTTACATTGTAGTTATTTTTTCAAAATAATAACAAAATACAAAAAATAAAAATAATAATAACTATAATGTGGACAATACAATAAAATAAATTAAATTTTTTTATTTTGGAAAAAATAATTAATTTTTTCTTCTATTTAACTAGTTAATGGTTAGCCACAAACTCTATTATATTTTAAAATTCACTATATTATATTTTCACTTCACCTTTAAAATTCAAAGATAATGGCATAGGAATTTATTTGTGAGTGTTGACTTTGTGCCATCACGTCAATGCATGGATCTCTGTCGGGCACAATATGATTATGAATATTCTATGTCAAAAAGATGTGTATGATAGTGTTGATTACAGTTTTAAATCTTTAGTTAATAATCAAGATAACGCAGCATGTCCCATGATCACTTAATTAATTGGAATACTTATCCAAGTTATGCTGTTAGTTAATCAAGATTAGTGTGAGATTAGTGGCTTGCTGATAGTGATCCCAATACTAACCACGTTAATGTATTACTCCACTTCGCCGGTGAATTATTAAGCTTAATATAGTAACGCCACAGTAATTAGTCATATGTAATACCTAATTTTTTTAGAAAAAATATTGTTTTTATCTCATCTCAGATCAGACACAAAAGATAGATATCCACATTGACGTGGCCAGGATTTTGTCTCAAGGTCCAATTTATAATAATTTTACGTCTAATATATATATAATTTTAAAAATAAAAATAATAATTGGAATAAAATCTCAATATTATTTTAAGTATAATGTATCACTAAAGAAATAATAGCTAGACATGATTGTATAATAATATTTCTCTTATATATATATATATATATGTTGGGAACTAATGAAATATTCTAGCCCTAGCTAGTTTTGATGATACCAAAACTCTTAGAATTTCTTTTGCTAGCTAGACTAGAACTTTTCGAACTCAAGTGTTAGAGTTCATGTTTTCTAGTTTAACTGTTGTCCTGAAGACTGAAGAACTGTCAACTGAAGATAGTTGTGAAAAAACCAAGTCAAATACTGAAGTATAGACTGGACAAGGATCTCTGAAGAATCAGTTATGACTAATTAATTAATACTGGCCACGTGGAATCAGCGGACTGATACTCAAGTCAAGTATCAATTGACATTCTTCCTCGGACTGAATGTTTTAAGTTAAAAGGAAGCCACGTACTTTCAAGTACAACCGCATTAAATGCAGAGATTTTGAAAATCGTCATTTCTCTGCAGATCATTCCTTTTTGGTGCAATCTTTTTAGAGATGCCTTACCTCTGTATCTAAGACGCCGTTCTTCACTAAATTAAGAACCTCGAAGATTGAAGTCTTAACAAAATTCAAATTTACTCTCATAACGGACGAATTCTTGAAGACCATCTTGCCAACGGATCTATTCAAGACTTCGCCTATATATAGAACTCGAGGAACACTACAATCTTCACCGATTCAAACGCACAAACTGAACCTCTGCCAAAATTGCAACTCAGCCTTTCACTGCCTTCAAAGTTTGAATCGAAGAAGCTATACTCAAAGCCAAAATCAGTTTACTGATTTCATACATTCTCTTAGTTTCTTAGGCATATCCTTTGTAATATCCAAAGCCTAAGTCCCTTATTACAGAGAGCATGTTCTCTGTAATCTAGCTAGTTGGTAATTCGAACCCTTTTCAACTAAGCGAAAAGAGAGTTTGAGAGAGAATTCGAGACAGTTGTCTGAACTCAAGAGTTCTTAGCTCCTGCACGCAAGACAAGTGTAGTCTTTGCATTTGCGAGTTAAGAAGGAGACGAGAAGTCCAATCCAGTGTATTGGCACTGAAACCTTGTTTCAGTTAAAGGTTTGTTGTGCACCCGCAAACACAAGCCCAGAGTGATTGTCAGTGTGTTTAACTGACCGTGGACGTAGGAACTTGTTCCGAACCACGTAAAAATCCTTTGTTGTTTATCGCTTTCAGTTATACTGTTCTTATCTGTGCACAAAACGCTTTCTTAACTGAAACTGATTAATCGCAAAGTGAAACTTTATTTGACGTGTTAATAACAAAAGCTATTTTTTAAGTTTAATTTTCCGCTGCTAGTGAAACTGATTAGTCTAACTGATAAATCTTCGGATAATCAATAAGATTCATAACACTCATCTGTTTACGAAATCTAGACTGAAGCCTTACGTGGATATCAGTTAAAGCTTGGCGTTTAACTGAAATCAAAATACTGAAGTTATTTCAGTATCAGTCTACAACCCCATTTAACTGAAGTTTTCTTTAACTGCTCACTTCAGTCAAACTCTTTCAGCATCAATCGATACTACTTCAATTATTTACAAAAGACTTTGAAAAATAGTCTGCAGGTGTATTCCCCCCTCCCCTCGCCCCCCCTGTCCAGTGACCCTCCGGACCCAACTATATATATTTTGTTTTTCTAAAATATTGTTGCATAAAATCTTAACCAGTAACAATTACAAATCGATCCATTAAATGTGAAGTACTAATACTAATATCAACATGTTCTAATAACTTACATGATAAAAATAGAATAATCAATAGTTACTTGGTATTTCAAAAAAAAAATGATTCCCTTTTCTATCACAGACTAATATTCTTCCCATAACAAAAATAAAATACTAAATTGTCATTAATAGATTAATACAACATATCTACAATCTACTAGCATGTAGTAGAGCTAACAACTAATTAATATGAACTATAGGACAATTTGCTCAAATTAAATTAATAGTAATTAATAGTATCTTAGTAATTCATGTAAACTATAATCAAGGTACAATTAATAATATTATTGAGAAAGAAACAAAACAAACAGCTTATCATATAATTTTTTTTAAAATAAAATGGATATGGAAATATGATATATTGTGAAGAATTTTACATTTAAAACTTAAATTTTTTGTATGGATAATTCCAAATTCAAATTTACCCATTTGATAAAGAAAAAATAGAAAACAATATGAATAACATAAAAAAATAATAGTATATATTATAAATGATTGTTGTAGGGGAAAAAATTGAAACTAATTTTCATTTAAAATAGTACTCCATATTAAACATAATTATTTTAAATTCTCAGTGGAGCCAGTGCCCCCATTAGATCCCCTCCCTCCGTCAGTCACTGAATATGCATACAAAGAGGGAAAAGTAAACTAGGTTGCAATTCAAGATTTTTTTTTATTATTTTTTTGTAAGTAAATTATATTTGGATCGGTTAGACACAAAAGAATTTTCCTTTTTTTCCCCTTTTTTTTTCCTTTTTTTGAGAGAATGAGACACAAAAGAAATTATATTGGTTGTATTGTTTTGCTAAATATCACTAAGAGGTGATTTTGGGTATAATCGGGTTGCACCCCACTTAGACCTGACCTTGGCGGAATAAATCTTTCTAACCTTCTTGGTGGACATGAGTTACATTGCGGATGTTGCAATGCAATTTGATAATAGTGATTTAACTTATTATATATGTTCTTGTGTTCATGGCCAAATGGATTGCTCTGGTGAAATTGCAAGGCCTCATGCTCTTCCTTTTTTATTTGTGTACATGCATGTTCTTTCTTTTGAGAACTATTCTTTCTGTTAATGAAGGATTAACTAAGAGAAAATTAGTCTTTGATTGTTTGGCTGTTAAAGAATGAGTTGCTTTTTTATTTATGTTTCAATTTTTCCTTCTTTCTTTTTTTCTTGAGCTTCACCTTAATAAGTGATTGTAACAAATCCAAATCTACCGACAATCTCTACAAACGATGCTTTATGCACACATACAATACTTTAAATACACATACACAAACTCCAAATCAAAGAGAAAAACTGAAATTTCAAGTATGAGAATGAATTCCCCTAATGATTTCCTCCATTTTCCCCTTAAAAAAACGATTTTTGATTGATGCCTAATTCACAAACTCTAAAAATAAAGAACCTAAGAACACAAATTACTTGTTTTGGGCTATGGATTATATAGTATTTAATTTAAGAATTATGAGCTACAGGATAAAAAAAACTATAATTATTTATTACTATTATTTTAAATAAAGGACTATATTGAGCAAAACAAAGCTATTAATAAACAATAAACAATAAACAGCTATTCAAAACAGTGCAGTGAAAGCCCAGTTTCCATTATTGCAGTTGTACTAGCAAGCACTCATCAAAGCCAACCAAAGCCCATAAGATATGGGACAGATATTTCATGAAAATGGGCCGCCGTTTATTATTAGCTTGAAAATTGGAGTTTCATCTCCTTTTATTTTAGGATTTGTTATTTCTCCATCTTATAAGTTCAATTATTCAAACATTTTGATAACTTATTATACTCTTAAAAAATTACATCTTATAAATTATTGAAACAAATAAGCTCTTTGAAATAAGCTTAGTCAAACACCCTCTTAATAATTTATCTGAAATATTAGTATAAAACTTTATTTATCTGATCTAATTATCATGGACAATCGATTTATAATTATAATTTAATTGCTGTGGCAATTTTATCATATTTTCTGACATAATAATTTGTTTTATTTATCCAAAAATTTTAGTTAGGAAGGACAACTGAATTTGTCTTTGTTTATTGGTATTGTGCAGGAATCTACACTGAAATTCAGAACTCTCTGTCTCTCTCCCACACAGCACCCAATAATAAAATGTAAAATACGGTTAACTATAAAATGAGAGCACAAAACAAAATAAAACCTAAAATCCGTTGGAATCACATGCCAATCCCACAAAGGTCGAACTTCATCGAAACTTTTCTACGCAAAAATTCAATAGAAAAATGTTCAAAAAATAAAAAAAAGAATACTTATCTAAAAACAAATTATAGTACTAAACATGTCCTAGTTAACAATGAAAACCAATCCAAAACCAAATCGCTGTAGCTGCACCTATAAACTTTGCATTTGCCCAACTTTGGAAATTCTCGTCAATTAAAGAGAGCTATAACTGCTAACTAAATTGTACTCACTTTGGGTGGGACAATTATAAATAATTACGGTTATAAACATGAAATTGTAAATTTGCCATTTCCTCCTAACCACTTCTATTAAATACACTTTTATAGCTAACACTCAATTTCCGATTCTTCTCTTTAATTGCTCACTCGTACTGTACGTCTTATTCCAAATTAAATACTTGTTGCTTTTATTATTATTATTATTATTATTATTATTATTATTATTATTATTATTATTATTATTATTATTATTATTATTATTATTATTATGTAATTTTATAAAATTAATACTAGGTATTAATGTATTATCAATCCTTCAGTAGAGTACATCTTTTTTTCTTTTTCTTTTTTTGAGAAGATGGGTTTAGTTAGGTGTGGCTAATTGGATAGCTATGAAGAAAGAAGAGGAAGGGGAAAGTAGAATAAATGTGATTTGTTCGTGCCTTTGAAAGCACGTATACTAGCATCAAATAATGGATGCAGCTGGACCACCCCATTTACGTTGGCATCTTTCTTTTCTCTATTTTATATGTCTACTGAATTATACGTGAATAACCCAAAATTAATCATATTTACAGAATCACTTACTGTGCCATCTAAAGTGATTCGAAATTTCGATTGATGTATGATAAACGTAATGTATATAAACATGCATGTGGATAAATTGTGTTATCTTATTGGTGTGCCTTTGTGTTCCCTTAAAAGAATCCAAATGCACAACCTACTTTGTTTATTATCATAAAGTAGGTTTAAAAAATGTAAAAAAATACTAAATAATAATAAAATAATAATTATTATTACTATTGGCATCAGCATTATTATTATTTATACAACGCATTCTACTGAAAGTTCCAGTATTCCTGATTAGATATTCAAATGCATTTCTTATTTAGCAGGCCATCATTTCTTATGCATGCTTTAAAAAAATACATGAATTTAATACGTCCAAGAGCAATGACTTGATATTGTGAAGATAGAAACATAATTCAATGTTTTCAGGTCAACATAATTTTGTAAATATTATTGAAATTTAATACACGACGACTGCCGCACTAGCTCTGTCCCAAAATTTCAATTGTCAGTTATTGATTAAATTACAGAAATAGTACGGAATAGAAATCTTTATGTGTAAAAGGACAAGAAAAGTTTGTAAATAAAATTAATTTGAAGGATACACTGAATGACTGAAAATAGGAATTTTTTTGATGAAACAACTTTTTTTTTTCTCTCTCTCCTCAATCTATATCCACTTCATTTTTTTTTCTTTTTACCCACATCAAATTTCCTTTTTTTTTTCTTCTTTTTTATTTGAATAAATATATTTTTTTTATTTGTAACCTAGTTTGAAAATATTTTCATATTATAATTATAAAAGGAGAATTTATTATCGTGCTCTACATATAAATAGAATTATGAATAATTTCTTTTGAAAATATGATTAATATTACAAAATAGTCATTATAATTGTTTTGAAAATACAATTTATTGTATAATTTGTAGTCAATTACTTTTTATTCATGAATCAAAATGCTCAACCTTTTGAAATAAATAAAGAAAGATTAAGAGATACAAAACGAAAAATGAAAAAAAAAATAAAAAAATCTGCCATCGATGCTAAGTTAATTTTTATTTTTTATATATTTCTTTTTTTATTAGCAAAAATATTTTTCCTATAATAATAATAAATTCATCAGTCAAAAGTTTATCTAGCCGCCCGGACGGCTAGATGATCAAGTCAGCGACTAGATTAACTTTTGACTGATAGCTATCAAATCGTTCTCATTTTTAAAATTTTCTTACACATCCAACACAATCTTACTCGTGTAAGAAATGTGTACGCTTTTTTACAAAAAATCAACTAAAGCACCAACATCTATGAGTATATAAGTATGTCTAGCTACTCAATTTGAGCATAGAATGCTTATGTTTATAAAAGATGACATTTTTTTATACTACAACTTAAGGATTATGGCATTTTTGTCCGTTAACATTTTTATAAATATATTTCAACTACTCCCTCCATCTCAATTCAAAAGGCCACAAGGCTTGGGCACATATGTTAAGAAATGAATAATTTATATTAAAATAGGAAAGAGAAAGTAACTTTTTTTGAGGTTATATTTGTCAAAAAAGTAGGTGAGATAAATGAAAATATTCTTTTTTAAATGAAAATACAGGTGATTATGATTAGACCACAACGACATATCATGTAAATAATAAGTTATGTAAGGTTGTTTGTTATATATGTATTGACTTTCTATTTTTGAAAGTGACCTATTAAATTGGGATGTTCAAATAAGGAAATGTAGCCTATTGAATTGGGACGGAAAGTACATTTCTCTTCAATTATTTCTCTCTAACATAGATTTTTTTTCCTAATAATATTTTCTCTCTCTAACTTATATATAACTTTGATAGCTTATACTTATAAGCTGATGAGAAACTATTATAAGCCTTTCAAAATAAGTTTAGCCCAACACCGTCTAAATCTGGTGAATCTATATAGGGTATAAGTATTGATATTTGTTATCAATATTAAATTTTTTATGGTTCTAAGTTATACTGTATGATAAAGATTATTGTTTTAAGACGTGGTTATAACTAAATAAAAGATCGATTTATTCGACTAATTAAAAATTTATATTGTTCTTATTTTTTCATATTCATTATTTTAATAATAAAATAAATAAATTCTTTATTATTAAAAAAACATATGTGTGCATACATGCACAAGCGTGAGTGTAATGAAATGTACGTGAAATTCTTAATTTATTAACTTTTTAAAGCTGATGTATAAATATTTGCAATGATATCGCATTGGCGCAACACTAATAAATTAAATATGAGTAGGTATTAATGCATTTAAAGGCACATGAAGTTGTTATGTAAGTACCATGGCTCACATATGTAGGGTTGGAATTAATTAATAGTGACAAAAACTATACACGTCAGTAGAGTCAGATAGTTTTTTAGGACAATAACTTAAGTTGATTTAGAAATTAGGATATATAATAACTTTCGAATTTATAAAAATAGAACATTAATTAATAAGTGTTGCACCTGCAGGACATTTATGGATCAATTATTGAATTTTGGAACTTTTTTACACGGACCAAGTACATGACAACCCGCATGGAGGGGTTGATTATTTACGGCTCCAGATAGGATGTCATGTGCTTGGTCCATGTGGGAAAGTTCGAAAATTCTTTAATTGGCCGAGAAATATCATGCGGGTGCAACACTTATTAATTAATGTTCTATTTTTACAAGTCCAAAAGTTATTGTCCTAATTGCCAAATCAACCTAAGTTATTGTGACGGAATATATATTATTATATAAACCTTCTATTAACAATTAGTAAATAATCTGTGACGGAATATATTATTATATATATTTGTGAAATTATCTGATACAATTTTTAATTCACAAAATCTCCTGTACACTACTGTACATCCAAATTGACCCGTACTCAAATTTTGACCCGCATGTTAATCTAAACTCGCATCCTGACTCAAATCGTGTAAATAACACTATTCAATTATACAAATGACACTGCTTATAATTGACATTATTCAATTATATAAATGACACTGTAACATTTTAAAATGTTATAGTGTCATTTTCAATCTTATAGTGTTATTTAAAATATTATAGTGTCCTTTACAATCTTATAATGTCAATTACAGGAAGTGTCATTTATATTTTTTAATAGTATCAATTATACACAGTGTCACATACAATGTTATAGTTTCATTTTATACGCAATGTCATTTGTATAATAGAATGGTGTCAATTATAGGCAGTGTCATTTGTATCATCAAATAGTGTCATTTACACAATTTGAGTCAGGATGCGGATTTGGATCAGGATGCGGGTTAGGATTTGGGTACGGATCAACCCTGGTATACGGTACACCCGGGTATACCCAAGACCATCACCTTTTATTTTATGAATTTCATTTCACTAAAATAGAATACTAAAGGGAATAATTTTAAAATAAAAATTTGTAATATTTATTTAAATTAAATTGACCTAAATAAGATGTCTTATGAAATGTATATTTAAAGAGAGTATTGATGTACAAAATTTTAAAAGAAAAAACTACAATATTTATTTGAAATGTACCTAAATTGTCTGTCAGTACTTGGAACAAAAAACCAAAAAAAAAAAAAAAATTAAATAATACTCCTTTCGTCCCCCCAAATAACGTTTAGGAGAGAAGGAATGTATTGAGAGTCGTGAAAATGTGAAAAGGAAGGGTAAAAGAAATATTATTAGTTGTGGGGTAATAATCCAAAAATAAATTTGAAAGTCATTTAGGGGTTGGAGAGAGTATCACTAATGAATTCAACTTACAAAGTCTGAATAAATTATTAAATTTGTAATTATTTCACAATGTATCGAAAATTTCATCATACACCACGTTAATTTTTATGTCATGCATGCGCATGACCACTTTCATCACATACTAAAAAATTTTGACTCTTTTTTAGTTACTCTTGATATTGCCACGCACATACAGTTGTTCGTGACTAAACATATGTTTCGATAGGTATAATCCTATATTCGAAAGAGACTATATATCCATGACTATTGTTAATTGTCATAGCAAAACAAACACTCGCATGAAATTACCTTCTCTGAAACCGATTCTTGTCTGCACTTTTTCTTGAAATGAGTTTGCTTTCAATTACGTGTTCCCTAAGTTGAGTTGCTATCAGCTTAGTGCCATTCTGAAGCTCATTAGATGGATCAATATTTCTGAAAAGCATGATTATGCATCCCTATTTCGATTTAATTTCATGGCTCGACAATCCTGAACACTTGCTTGTGTTGAGATATTCAACAGATAATACTTCTTTATCGAGGCCAATTTGTCCATATCTTATTTGCAAATAATATATGGACTTAGGTAAACCCTTTAGACATGACACAATCATTAATCGTATCAACCATCTCATTGGTGGGAGTCAAAGATAGTTCTATCCTTAAAATCTTCAGGATCATATGCATTATTCATTATGTCAAGGTATGTGTTTTTCACTATAGCTGATTGCAAATTTTTGCATCTCATATAAAAATATATTCTGATAATGTCACATTCAATTCTCTATGATCAAGACTTTCACCGGTAGTACTGTCACCTACTTTAAGTATCCATACTGCAAAATCGAACCAGTATTTACTTGATTTTGTATGAAAAAATAATTATGTGTAATATGTATATGCAATATGTACTTTCGAAACCAAAATATATGTTTATCAAATAATTAAACAATTACTTATCTAAATATAACATTAAATACAATATTATTAATTCTACAAATATTTGATTTTTGTAGTAACACTTGAATTCATCGTGCTATTTTCTTGGATATTACACTTTTTTAATTTAAAACTCATAGGTAAAAAAAAAATATTGATCCCTACTTAATACTAAAATAATACTCAATTAATTGGGATAAAAATAATATGAATAAATTATGCATGCTAATATAATTTATAAAATTATATATTGAGATTAAGATTAAAATACATGTAATCTCATGTTTTTAGTTAACTTGAGAACTTGACACATATTCCAAAGTTGAGATGAACTTATGGAGGCATGCACAACGTCATGCCGACTTCCTTTAGAGATTACAGGAAGTATTTTTCGAAAGTCGCCTCCTAAAATACTCAACAAACCTCCAAAAGGTTTTTTAGCCTTATCAGAAGATCTCATAAAATCCCTTAGGCTTCTATCGAGCGCTTCAAAGCAGTATCTATGTGTCATTGGTGCCTCACCTCGAATAATAAGTTTTGTCTTCTCCAAGAATTCAGTTAAATCATTATCTACATTGATCTTGTTGTATGTGGAGTTTTTATGGCAGTCCAATAGTATACCGAATCTGAGTACATAAGGTTACCAGAAGTAGCGCGGAGCTATACCATTCGAGGCTACCAGAAGTGTTACATCGCCCCTCTCACGTGCGACCGAGCATAAGGTTATCCTCCATCGTCATGTTTATATATATATTGAAAAAAAAATAACATCTTTCTTAACCGATATAGTTATTTTTATGTAATTTTTTGTTTCTTAGATTTTCGGAGATTTTGATAGATTAACAGAAAATTTGAAAACTGAGAAATTGGATAACAGCATCCGCATTGGGCTTACTTGATAGCTTACTTGATAGTAGGGGACCACATTGAGTAGAGGAGACCACAGTGAGGTTACTTG
Source organism: Salvia miltiorrhiza (assembly GCF_028751815.1). Lineage (NCBI taxonomy): Eukaryota > Viridiplantae > Streptophyta > Magnoliopsida > Lamiales > Lamiaceae > Salvia > Salvia miltiorrhiza. Next base: position 44,785,447 of record NC_080387.1, read on the forward strand.
ATAGCCTGCTTAATTTTTTTAGTTTTAATTTTTATGATTTTCATTTAAATTTAATTGCTTAAATTTAAATAACACAATTTAATTCAAATTTATATGCATTAATTTAAAATCCTACAACATACCAAAAAAAATGTTTAGGTTGTGTGGATCCATGGAGATTGTAGAGAGAGGAAGAAGATTGAAGATGGTGGAGAGGAGATGGAAATGGAAGAATAATGAAGATGGTGGAGATGGAAGAGGAAGTAGGGGTATTTAAAGAAGAGAAAAAAAGAAATATATATATATATATATATATATATATATATATATATATATATATATATATATATATAAACATCACAAACGGTCAAAGATCGAGTACCAAGGAAGAAGAGGAGTCTGCCATGCAAACGGTCACATTGGACCATTTTTTTTTTTTTTTTAAGTTCGGAGCGCGTAGAACATGCGCCTGAATTTTGGCCGATTGTGAGATACTCGAAGCATTGAGTAGCCCTCGAGTAAGGACCATCTGCATCGCCCTACTTGAGTAAGCCCCATGGAGTAGGGCGATGCTGATGCTCTAAGTATTGAACATATTTCACACATTAATATTTGAAGTGTGCATTTGAGGGAATAAATCGATAAAGAGGTTTTGTGTATTTGAAATTTTACTAATATGTAGTGGATATTTTGTTTTGAGAACATAAAATGGTAAGTTGTCATGCTTTATTGAGGGTGTGTTTGTTTTTTATCCCTCTAAATGGAGGGATAACAAAAAATTATACCTTTAAATGTTTGCTTTCTTATCTCACATTTTACACAAACACCATTTTTCATTTTTTATTTTCACTTCAAGGACGGATAATAATATTATCACACCAAAATGGAGGGATAATATTATCCCTCCTTAAAGTGAAAATAAGGAAGGAAAAATGATGTTCGTATAAAATGTGGGATAAGAAAACAAATATTTAAAGACATAAATTTTTGTTATCCCTCCATTTAGAGGGATAAGAAGCAACACACCCTCATAAACGAAAATAGTCCATGCATACAATGACAATGGAAATAAATCACATAATCAATCATTTAATAGAGTAACCAAAAATAAATCTAGCATAAACACTTTGACTCTAGACCATCATCACACATCCGGTCGCTCATTGCTCGAGTCTATCCTTAAAAAAAATTATATTTATAATATCAATGTATATATAAATATTTATATACTTTTTTTAATGGTTGGAGTTTGATTAGAGGTGGAGATTAATAAGAGATCTGAAAAAGGATAAGAATGAATGAGAATTAAAGAAAATTGAAATGCAGATTATATGATACCACGTAGAATATGATATATATTCTTATTATATATATATTCTCCATGATAACCCATGATAATTTTAAAAAATACAAAACAATTGGAGGAAGAAAGCAGTATATAGATTGAATCCTAAAGATTGAATATACCCGAAAAAACATTACACTGATCATGTTAAAAATGACAAAGCAGATATTATCTCTATTTAAAGCGAGTTTATGCTCCAAATTTATGACCAGTTGACGTAAGTATAGTAGGGGCATTTAAGAATTAGCGATAAAATAGTAAGACTAATCTCTTATTTACTTTGATAAATTGAAACTTTGAGATATTTTAAATTCTTGATTATTTATATAATTTAAACTAATTTTGTTTGATTCTCATTCCATTGAAAGAGCTGTGCTGAATCCTAAAGATTGAATATACCCGAAAAAACATTACCCTGATCATGTTAAAAATGACAAAGCAGATATTATCTCTATTTAAAGCGAGTTTATGCTCCAAATTTATGACCAGTTGACGTAAGTATAGTAGGGGCATTTAAGAATTAGCCTTGATAGATAAAATAGTAAGACTAAGAGCACTCTCAGCAGATCACCTAAATGCATCACTAACTCTAAATTTAGGCTAAAACAATTGAAAATGAGATAATAAATGCATCCAGCAGATCCCCTAAATTAGATTAGGCCCACAAAAATTTTTACACCTACCTAAATTCAATCTTAAATTTACACCCACCCTAAATTTATTTTAAGCTTAAAATTAGTAGGGCCCACACATAATTATTGTTTTTATGTAGAAATTAAATAGGAGATCTGGTGTATGCATTTATAAAATCGAGATCCTAAAATTAAATAGGGAAGCTTTATGGAGGAATATAGGAGCATAATTTTAGGATTTCTGCTGGGAGTGCTCTAATCTCTTATTTACTTTGATAAATTGAAACTTTGAGATATTTTAAATTCTTGATTATTTATATCATTTAAACTAATTTTGTTTGATTCTCATTCCATTGAAAGAGCTGTGCGATTGAAGAAATCCTATATAAAAATAAAAATACTCAATCATATATTTTTTTCAATTATGCAAAATAAACACCCCTCTAAAGTTCAAGGGACATCTATAACGTTCATAATTGCAAATACTCCCTCCGTCCCACTCCAATAGGCTCGTTTTTCTTTTTGAGATGTCCCACTCTAATAGGCTCGTTTTTCATTTTGAGTAAAAAAAAGTGTAATTAATTGGTGTGGACCACACCACTTAATTTTCTACTACTTTCCTATTAAAAAGTAAGTTTTCTTAATCTTCATGTCCAAAAGAAATGAGTCTATTGAAGTGGAACGGAAGGAGTATATAATACTAGTATCCATCATATAATCATGAAGACGAAAATTTTGGTGTGGATGTCCGCACTTATAGTTAATTATTGATTTTAAATAATAGTACTTAATTGCTAGTCAATTAGAAATTAATGAAGATATAATGATCTACAATTAGGATTTATCAATCCGTCATTAAAGTTAATGAAGCCTAGCTCAAGTGCATAGTTGAGGCACCAAAAAACTCTCCTTCGTGAGAGGTCTTGGAATGAATCCCACTTGCGAGTAGGGGTGAGCAAAAAATTCGAAACCGAACTGATCCAAACCTAAATTTTTAAATATGGTTCGATTTTTTGGATTTTTCGGTTCGATTCGGATTTTTTAAAACCGAACAAAATCGAAAAATCGAATTATATTTGTAATATATGTATATAATATAATATTTTAATTATAATTTTATAATATCTAACTTCTACTATTTTTTAAATGTTTATAGTTTTATTTCGATTTTTTCGGAATTTTTAATTTTTTTTTTAATTTTCGATTTTGTTCGGGTTTTTTTTGGATTAATTCGATTTTCGGTTCGGTTCGGTTTTAATTATAAAAATTTCGGTTAACTCGGTTTAGTTCGTTTTTTTTTTCAAATCGAACAAAAATATGGTTTGGTTTGATTTTAGCAAAAACTGAACCATATAATCGAATACACACCCCTATTTGCGAGCGGTGTAGTTTTTCCACTTTTATGTGGATAGCATTCTCATTTGTGTGGGTAGTGTAGATTGTTTATTTGATTATATTTAGATATCTCTTATATAATTTTAATTCAGAAAAAAAAAATAAAAAAATCGGCTCATAGAATGGCTGATGCGCTGCCTAGTTCTCAGAATAGTATGATTTAAAGGTTGGACTTTTCATCTTGATTTCTGAACATTATAACAGCTAATGGGAATTAATATGACTTTGATTTTCGTCTAAGGGTGTGTTTACTTTGTGAAAATGTTCTATTTGGTTGATAAATTTATCATAAAAAATTAAAAAATAATAAAAAATTCTCAGTTTAAAAGCATCATATCTTTTTCTTTATTTCCTACAAAAGAAAATTTCACCATTTCTCATCCCTCCTTTTCACTTCAAGGAGGGATAATTATCACAAAAAATAGAGGGATAATATTATTCCTTCTTGGAGTGAAAAGAATGAATGAGAAATGATGAAGTTCTCTTTTATTTTCCTCAAAAAAAAAAAAAAAAAGGTTCTCTTTTGTAGGAAATGAGATAAAAGAAAGGAGGCATTTGAATGGATAACTTTTTGTTATTTCTCATTTTTTTCATGATAAATTTATTAACCAAAGAGAGCACGCCCTGATTGTAAAATTTTCGGGCGTTTACTTTGATTGTAAAATTTTCATTGAAAAATGATGAATAAAAAAGATGAGAAAATATTATATTTTTCTTCATTTTTTATCATATGTTTATTAAAATATTAAAAAATATTTTCACACCACTATCCAAAGATAATATTATTCAATATTGGAGAGAAAATGAGTGAAAAAGAATTGATTGATAAAATATTTCATTATGTCCGAAGAAAATTTTCGATCATAATAAATATGTGAAAACAATGGAAAATTGTGAAAATAATATTTTATTTTCTTTTTCATCGAAGTAAATGCGCCATAAAAAAAATTACCTCAATGATAATTGTCTTAATTAGTTTTGTTACGATCAAACTAAACGTTAAATTACCTGCATACACGCGTACACAAATTAATTAGCTTAATTTGCGTGTATTGGAAACTAATCAACCAGGAGATTAGGGTGGAAGTTGAAATTTCATGGAGATTTTTCTTTTATTGAAGAAATACAAAATGAATAAACACTTAAAATTCACGTCTAACATTTGCTACAACGGCCCTACTAGAAAAAGTACAAACACAAAAGAATAAGTCGTAGGATACACTTTTAGTTCTTTGTCATATAAATTTTTTAATCATTTACATAAATACTTTGTTTAGCCTAAAATATAGTGTAAATGTGTTGCTGAATTGCAAAATAAAAGTAAAAATTGTATTGGTGTGAGAATGGCGTCATCTGCAGGCCATGTAAATTAATTTCTGGGTCCTCAATTTATTAGTTAAATTATGAATGAGACAGCATAACAACCACTTCAAATTTTTCGGAAGTAAGGTATGCCTCTTTATTTAAAGTATGGGGAGTGATTTTTGGACACCAAGTGTCTTAGACACTTCATAGAAAATTGGTTTTTGCTTGACGTTTAATTTGATTGATTTTTTGTTATTTAGTGATTTGTCTAAAATATCATTTCCAAAGATATATTCAACCGATTTTGTCATTATTTTCAATTTTTATATATTTTATATAAAAAATTAGTGAACTTGGAACAAAAATATTAAAAATATATAAAAATAAAAAATAATAACAAAATCGGTTGAATATATTTTTGAAAATAATATTTTAGACAAATCACTAAAATAGCAAAAAATCAATCAAATTACATATAAAAAAAAGCTGATTTTTTATGAAGGTGTCTAAGACACCTGGTGTCCAAAAATCTTTTCCCATATATTTACCAAAATCAATATATATAAAACAAGAATATGTAGACATACGCATTATTCAATTAATTGGTTGGTCGAACCCTTTTCGTATATATGCATGCAATTTAAATTTGTGTTTGGCAAATGGTAATAAGTGGTTCTTAATAATAATAAGTCGGCTCTTTTAAAAAAATAACAATAAGTCGGCAAATACACACCACATATTAATATGATTAGTGATGGTAATTTGTGGATAAATATTTTGCATATACCTTGCCAATTAAGAATTCGAAATACTTAATATTAAAAAAAAAGAAAAGAAAAAAAGAATTCGAAATACTTGAAGGAATGCAAAAGAATTTGTGCATTGATCATGCCAATTAGGATTAATCAATTCCAAGTTTGGGTTTTTTAATTATGATTTATTATTCTTATAAGAGCATTTGACAAATGAAAACTAGTGGTAGTAAGCGATCAAGAATTGATCTTACATGAAGCTTGACGAATATTATTTTGTAATAGAACAAACTTCTATTACAAAATAGTGAGTTGGTATTTGAATTCAAAGTTAAGCACCAACATTTCAGTAGAGATTAAATAATTTATAAGTAATATAGCTCTTTTACATAGCAAACTTCAATAGTTTAGAATTATCTCTATAAATTATATTGTTTGAAAGAAGATGTTCAACTAAATCCAGAAATAACTTCAAAAAATTAAAGTATGATATATGAAGACAATAAATATTCTATGGAACAATGAGGCAAACATAAAAGGGTCAAAAAGAATTTACAAAATGAGGAAAAGCGCACATGCAGAGGGCATTAAGAAGGACAAAAACCACGCCTTCAAACTTGACGTACCACGAAAATTAAGTTTTATTTCAATCACAATAATTAAGGGAATGCTACATAGATATACAAAAATTTATCATTTGAACCATTTTGTGTATATGTATCATAATTACGAATGAGATCAAATCAGTTTTTGATGGAAGTGAGACACGAGACTAACTCATTCACTTTATTATTACAGTCATTTCAAAGACAATTCTCCCTATATATATAATATATATTCAAACTTCAAAGAATTAATTTCTAATTATTGTTTCAGAGACAGCATTCAACAATTGTATTGTAAGTTTTTAATTATATATATATAATTTAATCAGACCAATTGATACCAGACATGTGGGACAGGAGCGGCTCTATTTGTTTATCATCTTAAAAAGAATATGAATTTTTGTATTATTTTGCTTGGAAGAACTGTGCTGGGACCCTACCCCTTTATGTTTAAACAACACTTCCTGTCCAATTGTCTGTCCTTAAATTTACATTGCCAGCATTGTGTATTTTTTTATTATTTTTATAAATAACATGTGTAATAATCAACATCTTAATTACCTATAATCCATATCTTAAAGAGGTGAAATAAAAATAAAAATATTCATATTTTCGGTTTAATGTTAATATATTTTCTTGAAATTATATATAGACGTCAAACCAGGGGAAGTTTTGAAAAATTTGAAAGTAAATGCTAAAATGTCTCCTATTATCTTAAAAGAAGTGAGATTGACATGTTGTTGTCTATGATCAACTCCTATAAGCTCGAGCATTAGACACTTTCAAATAGGATAAACACTAAATACACCAAACCAAATTCAATAGTAATTGTCATTTTCTAGTCGGCTTTCACGATTACGTATGAACAAAAATATTAAATTGTGCCTTATATCTTTGTAAATATACAAATTATAGTAATAAACTTTAGACAAAATTTGAAATAGAAATATGTTATATAGTATATCCCTTGAAAAAAACGTAAATATATTGATTTTTGGTGTGAACTTAAAATGGAAGATTTAGAATTCCCAGTTCAATAAAGAGATAATTAAGGGGCTCCTGATTTTTTTGGCACCTACTTAACAACTAATCGCGTTGTTAACAGCTGTTTGAAGTACACTAGTACTTGCTTTTCCTACCCTAAAGTCTAGTCATCCACTACTGACATTTTGGTTATGCCAAAAATAACTGTCACTAATTAATTTTCTCATTAAATTATCTTCTTATTTATCTGGAAAAATGAAATTAGAAAAAATGTGCATAAGAATATGACAAGATTGCTTGGACGAATCCAAATCCCAACAAAATTATAAATATACCGCTAGATATAAGTTTGAAAATAGATATAATTATTGTTTGACCTTAACCCTACCCTATCAAACGGTCTAATGCAAATTATATGCACTTTAGTCTTTTAGATATAAATCTAACAATTGATTTGGAAGCTTTTTTTTTTTTTTTCTGAATATATATGTGATAGTATATTTTTATACTAAAGCAAAATCGAACCATCTTGCATATAATAACAACGTTGAAGGAATTAATTTTAAATAATGGATATTATTGACTTAATTTTCGGGGACTAATTTATCTATACCTCGTCATAAAATGCTATAGTTCTGATAAAATAATATAAATAATTTTACAATGGGTCAATGAAAATATGAGATGTGACATTACCACATTAGCTACCAGTCCCAAGTGCCAAATCAACTAGGTGCAGATTCAAAATTCAAAAATTTATGGATAATAATTAGAATATGATATATATATATATACACATTCATGTTTGAGTACAAATTTATTAATTCGATATTAATACGAAAATGACTAAATGAGCACGAGGGAGTTCATATATTTTACTGGCACTTCAATAAATTCAAAGATAAACCACAAAAAAAAAAAAAAAAAAATGCATGGATGATAAAAGAAAGAAAGGAAAAAGGTTGGAGAGTGAGAGCAAAGTCTGTTTTTGAATGTTGATCCCCATAATTACAATGATTAGCTTAAGCAAAAGCTAATTACGCCACTAAACCCCCCTTCCCATTTTTCCTGCTTGTTTGTCCGTTTGTTATCAACTTTCAGCGTCACTCAGAACTGAGAACAAAATTTCATTCAAATTCCTTCCATTTTCATACCATTTATTTTTCTTCTCAAATTCACATAAAAACATTCTTCCTTTTTCCTGCTATAGACATTTTCTGCAGCCGTGTGGACTCAATTTTGATTTTCTGTTCAATTATCCATTTTCCATTTTCCTTCTCTCTCTCTTTCTCCCTGACACCAAATACCTCTCTTTGAATCCAAGTCTTCCTTATTTGTGGAACTTCATTCTCATTTTCCAGTAGCCTTTGCTTTCATCGGTTGTTACTGATTTTGATTCAAGATTTGCTATCAAGCTTACTCTCTTTAGTTTCTTTAATTCCTCACATTTTCACTGCAAAAAAAGATAGAATCTTCGCTTTCTTATTCTGGGTTCGTTTCTCATTCTTTATATTCCTCTTTCACTTCTTTCATAAACCCACTTCTTCATCTGCTTTTAGCTTCTTTTTTGGCACTTTTTCTAATCTTTTTCTTCTTCCTCCCCTTATTTACTTGATATTTTGGGTTTCTTGAAATTTTTTGCTGTTGTTATAGATGGGTTCGTCAAGTTCTTGAATGTGGTGGGGCTGTGTGTGCGATGCGTGGTAGAAAGATGATATCCTTACCTTCAATTCAAGCTCTTTTGCTCGGTTTAGGACTCTTCTTCGCAGATTGCTTCGCATTTCCCATAAATGAAGGTAAATTTTTAAACTTCCAAGACTTATGTCTGGGTCCACAGATCTTGATTTGTGATTGAACTACTCTTCAAGAAGTGTACCTGTGCTCACAACTGCTGTACCATTGTTGGGCTGTTGGTATATATCTTGCAAAGGTCTTAGTATTATTTTAAATCTTTTATATGAAGCGAATGTAGCTAGAGCTGAAGCCTTAACTGTAGTCTTTTATATGCATGATTTATCTGATAAAGATACGTGGATTTTGTTAACAGTTGAAGCGTTAACTTCTTTCAAGAGAGCTATTTTTGAGGACCCTTTGCTGGTATTGTCAAATTGGAATCCTCTGGTTTCAGATCCTTGTTATTGGTCTGGCGTTTATTGCTCGATAGCCGGAGATCATGTCGTAAAGATGTAAGATTTTGATTTCAGTATGTGTACTGTAATAAGCTATGATGTTTGGTTATGCTGCATTGCTGGTAAAATGGAAGTTTAATGGTATTAGTTGCTGATTGTAACTGCGCAGTAATATATCTGAGGCATCTATAAAAGGGTTTCTTGCACCAGAGTTTCACAAGCTTTCTGCCCTGCAAGAGTTGTAAGCTTTCGATCCCATTATTAGTTTTCTCTACCTGTCGATCATTTTGGTGTGGCGATTATGCTGATTAAGTCTCCCTCTTGATGAACAGAATTTTGCATGGGAATCTGTTGATTGGTACAATACCTAAGGAGATTGGCTTGTTGACGAACCTCAAGGTATTGGATTTGGGGTCAAATCAGCTGACAGGTTCAATTCCACACGAGATTGGAAACTTAACCGGCATCCAAAAAATGTCCGTGGGAAATTGGTGTTAGTTATGAAGTTGCATTATGTATTTTGTATGTCTTTGTTGATTTATATGTTGTCCTGTTTTTCCCCTGTGTTTTGCAGAAACCTTCAGTCCAATGTGTTGACTGGAAAATTGCCTTACGAACTCGGTACCCTGAGGTACCTTGAGGAACTTCGGCTTGATAGGAACAAGTTTCTCGGAACTATCCCTGCTGCTAATGGCTCTGATTTTTCGGCCGTTAAGCATGGAATGTAAGTACGGAGCTTTATTGAACCTCAAATATACTAGCTTGTGCTTCATTTCTGAAAGGGAGTCGGGGCAGATCCCAATCACTGATCTTGTTTTCATATGAATATCTGCCCAATAACATGACTCAACTATATGATTTGATTTGTGTATTTTTGTTGAACCAAGAGTGAGCAATACGTTTGCTAGGTTCAAAGTCAGTTTCTCCAATAAGAGCTACTTGACATTTGTGGATTCATAGATGTTGTATTTGGTTCAGCTATCAATAATAAAATTCTGTGGATGTTTGCATTTTGAATCAAAGAACATGTTCGGAACATTTCGTAGCACGTGATAATGTCTGCACTGCATTTACTTGACTAGGAATAGTACTGCTCAAAACTTCCATTAAATGACTGCATTTTTCGTTCCAAGAACAATTTCATTAAGTCGTTTCTCACACGCTTCTTTTAGGTATGCTTCAAATGCCAGCCAATTGGGGTTTTGCGGAGCCTCCCAATTAAGAGTGGTTGACTTATCACACAACTTTTTGGTTGGAAATGTACCCGGATGCTTGGACTATCTACCTAGGTACTTAGTGTCTATTACCGTATAGTGTTTATTGTACGTATTCCCTTACCATTCTTTTTGTTTCTAACGTTCTTCTTTTTTTTAATAATAGATCAAGTTTTCTGGGAAATTGCCTTCAAGATAAAGATCCCAAGCAGCGTCCCGCTACACAATGTGGTAAATGTCGTAGCTTTTGTACATTCCTGAACTTATGCGACATTATTCTGAAAAGGCATAAAATACATGATTAGAGCTTTCAAATTTCTTTAGTTGGATTAAAGTCGTGATAATACGTGTATACATTGACTCTTGAAATGTGAGCATGTAATGGGAGTTTTTGTTGGATCGAAACTTAGTGCAATCATGTGAAAGCCTTTAAATTTAAGTAACTCTCAGCAGTGGTTATATTTTCCACCAATGCAGCTCTAACGACAGACTTCCATTATGGATGCAGGTGCTGCTTCGCCCAATAAAACCCATGCAGGAATTAACACGAAGCACAGGTCTATTGAAGATAGGGCGTCAAGACATCCATCGAAAAACTCAAAACCAGTGTGGATCTTGGTTCTTGAAATAGTGACGGGATTCATGATTGGTTTGCTCTTTGTTGTTGCTATTTTTACTATTGCTCACAAGTGGAAGAGAAGACCTTCAATCATTATTCCATGGAAAAAGTCTTCGAGTACAAAAGATTACATGACCATGTACATAGGTTCGTCTCAGTGTGCTAATCCGGTCCTATCCAAAATTGTGGAAAGTTTCTGCCTTAAATTATGATTATGAAACAAAGTGTTGGTTCTTGCAATTAAGTCGATTACATGTGCAGATTCTGAAGCGATGAAGGATGTCGTGAGATATAGCCGAGAAGAACTCGAGTTAGCCTGTGAAGATTTCAGCAACATCATCGGTTCGTCTCCAGATAGTGTGGTTTACAAAGGCACTATGAAAGGTGGCCCTGAGATTGCAGTGATATCTTTTTGTATCAAAGAAGATCAATGGACAGGTTACCTGGAACTTTACTTTCAAAAAGAGGTATTGTCTTTCTTAAATAATGAAATGATCCCACGATATTACAACAACAATATCCGATAATTTTGATATTGATCGACTACAAACTGTGGTCGTGGATCAGGTGGCTGATTTAGCTAGATTAAATCATCAAAACACTGGGAAACTACTTGGCTATTGCAGAGAAAGCAGTCCATTTACGAGGATGCTGGTGTTCGAGTATGCATCTAACGGGACACTTCACGAACACCTTCACTGTGAGTTCCTTCTCTCTATCTTGACTTTTGGGAAACAATGTCCTGCAATACAATAATAGCTTAGACGAACCTATTTGATCATCTTTTTGCAGATGGAGAAGGATGCCAGTTTTCTTGGACACGGCGCATGAAAATTATCATTGGCATTGCTCGGGGGTTGAAATATCTCCACACGCAACTTGATCCTCCGTTTACTATATCGGAGTTAAACTCAAGTTCGGTCTATCTGACCGACGACTTCTCCCCTAAGGTGAGGCTACGAAGCTCGCCTACTCACCTACCCATATTGTACTATAAAAATCATCAAGTCGTGTGATTGCATTTCCCTCAACTCGTGCAGCTTGTTGATTTTGAATGCTGGAAGACAATCATCTCCAGATCGGAGAAGAGCTCAGGCACGATAAGTAATGAAGGCGCGGTTTGCATCCTTCCGAGCTCTTTGGAAGGGCGTCATCTAGATATCCAGGGTAACATCTATGCGTTCGGGATTCTCTTACTCGAAATTGTGAGCGGCAGGCCTCCATATTGCAAAGAGAAAGGCTACTTAGTCGATTGGGTGAGTGATCACGTGCTACCGGCTTTTCTACTTTGTCATCAATCACATATCATAGGATGTTCTTGATTATATGAACACGGGATCTATGACTATGCGTTGCAGGCGAAGGAGTTCCTAGAATTCCCGGATGTGATGTCGTACGTAGTTGATCGTGAGCTGAAGCATTTCAGATACGAGGACCTCAAAGTGATATGTGAGGTGGTGAACCTGTGCATCCATCCCAACTCCAGCCGGAGGGCGACCATGCGGGAGTTGTGCTCGACATTGGAGAACGGGATCGACACATCCATATCAGCGGAGATGAAGGCGTCCTCGCTGGCCTGGGCTGAGCTCGCCCTCGCCTCATGACGGACCCGGACCTAACCCCTGTACATGCCCGATACTCGATTTCTAACCTTTGCTGATTGATATCGTTGCGTGACTTGGTTGGTGTCGTTATCCTCCGACGACGTGTATGAGAGTTGTTGGAAGATCGTAGGTTACGGCGTCATACGTGGCTTAGAAGCTCTAATTCTTTGTATATTTGAGCCCTCGCATGAGAGGCCATTAAAGTTGTGGATCAAGGTCTACTTCCGTCAGCATTGGAGATTTAGGTTTGATAGAGGCTAACATATTATCACAATAATTGTGTTATGCATCATGCCTATAACCAGATATATAGCCGAGTTACTGTTGGATGTGAATGCATATGAATTTGTTACACCAGATAAATGATGCAAAAAGAAATAAAAATGAGAGTGACTGATGCAGCCAAGATTGATTGAAATTGACAACTCAAAAAGTTCTTGGATGAAAATTTGAAGACTAATATTTTGCACACTTGGCAAATAGTTAGAAAAAATAAAAATCCTAATTATAGAATCATACAAAATAGAATGACGAAAGTGGCTGATAGACCTACTCAAAGTAAATACAACAGTTGGCCTATTTTGGTAAATCTATAATTAGCATTATATTGAACCTCTAATTATAGGTCATGGGACGTTCACATAGGAGATGTGTGTATTTATATTAAGCTCAAAAAATTTATTATAATAATATTATATTTTCTCCGTCCTCTAAAACTATGCTGACACTTTGTAGTAAGGTTTTAAGAAATGTCAAATGAGTGAATTATGAGTAGAGACAGACACTTTATTGTGAGTTTAATGGTGTTAAAATGAAAAATAAATTTTTTAGTGGGATTTGGGTATTTTGCAAGGGGTTGTGAGTGCTGCTGAGCTCCGAGATATTTTAAGCATTCCTTTGCTTCCTCATGCACAGGCTGATAGGTTGATCTGGAGCTACTCTGACACAGGCTGCTATACGGTAAAATCAGCGTATAAACTTGCTAGTTCCCTCACTCTTGATGAGACTTACCGGACTGAGGGTCACTGGAATCTTTTGTGGAAAGTTGACGTCCCTCCCAAGGTTCGTCACTTTCTTTGGCGGACAGCTTGAAATAACTTACCCTCTAAGGAAAACCTTCTGTCCCGAGGCATTACCATTGGAGGCGATTGTGCTACTTGTCGAAATGGCTTCGAGAATCTTTGGCATACTTTCTTTTTCTGCCCGTTTGCTGAGGCGTGTTGGCAAGCTAGTAACCTGTCACCTCCCGTTGTTGCTATCACCTCACGGTGCGAGTCTTTCACATAGGCATTTTTTTGCATTCTGAATGAGATAAGTGGCGAGCAGAAAGTTGAAATTTGTATGATCCTCTGGCAGATTTGGAGGGACTGGAATAATGTTGTCTGGAGAGAGATCTTCCCGAATTCCAGCCATTCTGTGGCTCTTACTGTCGAGTGTCGAAGAGATTGGTTGATGGCTAAATCTCAGCGTGAAAGGCAGGTTAATACTCCCGTAGTCGTAGCCCCATGCATCGGTTGGCACCATCTTCCTGAAGGCTCTATTCATTGTGGTGTTGATGCGGCGTTTTTTGCTGAGGATGAAAGCATGGGTCTTGGGTTGATTTTACGTGATCACAGCGGGAATTTTATCATTGGAGTCTCGATGAAAATGTTGGCGAAGCGCAGCGTTGAAGAGGGTGAGCTCATGGGTATCAAGGAAGCTCTTTCTTGGATCAAACGGTTGGGATTTATGGAAGGAGTGGTGGTGTCGGATAGTAAGTGTGTTTGTGATGCGCTTAGCTATTGTGGGATAATATTTCAGAATTTGGGACCATTGTTGCCTTCTGCCGGGATGAGTTTCTGGCTGCTGAAATAGAAATTTTATTGAAGAAAAAACAAAAACCCTTGAGAGCACAGGCGCAAACAAGGAGAGTCCGGAAAAACCAAAACCAGAAAAAGACAAAAAAACCCACGCGAAAGGAGAAAGAAAACAACAAGAACGAACGCCGGGATGAGCTTCTGGCGCTTCCGGGTTTTCGAGTAAGACACATTCTCGTGAACAAAATGCTATCGCCCATGGTTTGGCTAAAGCAGCGAGAGATTTTGACTAGAGCTGGCAAATCGGGCGGGCCGGGCCGGCCCGGCCCGACCCAGCGGGCTTTCGAGATTTACCGGGCTTCCGATTTTCAAGCCCAGTCCAGCCTCGACCGGGCCATCGGGCGGTCGGGCCAAACCCGCCCAATAATTTTTTTTCACTAAATCCTATTTTTTTACAAAAAATTAAATAAACTAAAATAAATTCAAATAATAATTCATTAGTATATTTTTTGACTTGCAAGTCTAATTAACTATTTTTGATTTCATTACAGCAAATTAACATTTTTGATTTTGCTAATGATTTTATTGTATAAAAATCAAGAAATCATTAGCAGCAACTCATTAGCAAATTTTAATTTTTGACTTCCAAGTCTAATTGTTAGTATATTACAGCAAATCTAATGTCTTTTTTACAAGAAATCATTATAGCAAATGCATTAGTTAATTTGAATGCATCTAAAAAATATATAGCACTCAGTCTCTCTCTATATAAAAGATTGCACTCTGTAAAAAATATATAGCACTCTGTAATTTTTAATACTAAAATATAAACTGCATTGTCTCTCTATAGTCTATGACTCCATATACAGATGATCGATAATCAATTAGTGAGAATGTTTAAACTTTGAACTTTGTTTGAAGTTTGAACTTTGGACTTGGAATGAAAGGAGAGTAAGGAGACTTTACGGGGAAATTTAGTGAAAGAAAGTAAGAAATTATACTATAATATCAAAAAAAAATAAAAAATAAAAATAAAAGAGTGGGCGGGCTTTTAGGCCCGAAAACCCCGGGCTTTTTAGCCCAAAGCCCGGTCAGCCCGGCGGGCTCACTGGGCGGGCTTTTTAGGCCCGGGTTTTTTTGGGCCTATATTTTGTACAGCCCGGCCCAGCCCTAAACACGGGCGGGCCGGGCCGGCCCGTCGGGCCGGGTCGATTTTGCCAGCTCTAATTTTGACTACACATCATGTATGAAATGAACCTCCATTCTTTGTGATGGGTCATTTTCACATTCCATGTTCTTGTGTTGAATAAAATTGCTCTCGTTTCCTCAAAAAAAAAAAGCATAATAGTAAATTGCGTGTATTTATAAAGGATCGGAGGAAGTATTATATTAGGACTTACATTGGAATATTACAATGCTGAATGTGAATCTATTATAATTAGTTCAAAAATTACAAATGGCGAGGTTTCAGTTTGACTTCCGAAAACAAAACAAAAATTACCTTCATCAACAAAGTTATCAAATTTTATATATTAATAGATACGGCAAATAGTGTCAAAATTCATGAAGTTTGGCTTAATTCTCATTTTTCCCCTGATCTAAAAATTTCGCGTTAAATTCTATGAACTTGATGCCGATTATTAATTTTTTCATAAAATTAATTTTCCCCCAAACTTATGCTGACATGGCAATCGGAAATTCACGTAGACTTAATTTTCTGGCGAATTGAACGACTGTGTTTAAGTCATAACATTAAATGTCGTCATTTTATATTTTGTTTGGGGATTAAATGAAATTGAACTGAAATCCCTCTTCAAATTAGGGTTCCTCACCAAAAAAAATACCCAAAACACTCCCAGACTTGAATACGAAAATTGCCAAAACACTCCGCCTCGAAGCTGAGAACAACCGAATGTGCGTTGGCAATGGAATCGGAGGGGCGGAAGATGAGCGGTGCAAGTTCTGCGGCTGAGAGATGACTAGAAAGAGAAGGCAGTGTGTTGAGAACAATGGACTCATCACTAGTCTTTCTCTCTCTCTTTCTTTGTACTAGGGTTTTTATACAGTATGAAAGACGTATAAGATAGTGTACGTTGATCGCTGCTCTAAATTGTTGCAGAGTTTCTGGCGGATTCGTTCTCGTTTCCAACTCAACGGACGTCCGATCCGGTGTCAGAAAATTGTTAAGGTCAAGGGAAAAATGAGAATTGCGCCAAACTTTAGGTATTTTGACGTTATTAGGTTATTTAATTCAGACGCAAAACGGCGTCGGAGAATTGTTAAGGTCAAGGGAAAAACGAGAATCGCATCAAACTTTAGGTATTTTGACGTTATTAGGTTATTTAATTCAGACGCAAAACGACGTCGTTTAACTTCTAATTAATCTACTCAGGATAAGTGTGTCACGTCATCTAATTAATAGCCGAAAAACATCACCAAGGGAAAAACGAGAATCGGAGCAACGGCCATGAATTTTAACACGAGATTTTTAGGTAAGAAAAAAAACGAGAATCGCATCAAACTTCAAATTTTTTGACGCTATTTACCATAATAGATATATATTCGTATTTTATTAAATTTTCCTTTTGGATCGCATATAACATACGAATTTGTGATAATAAGCTAATGATGTAAAAAGAAAAGGGACAAAAAGGGATGTAGAACATTTTCCTTTAGGCGAAAAAGGATGTAGTCATGTAGGCATGTAACGCAATGAACCACGACTCATTTGAAGTATCCAAAATTAAATAATACAATAACGAAAAAGTGATACATCTGTGACATGTTCCACAATTGGAGTAAAACTTTAATACATCACGGCAAAGAAAAAAGCAAAAGAATTTTCAGATACTCATCAGTCATCACATCGTCCCAAACATTTGCCGCAGCAAAATTGATGCATCAAACTCCTAGCTTAGGATTATAACAAAGTAAAGATATGAATATGGTGCTCAACATTTTCGTGGCGCGTAACGGATGTCATTAGGGTTCCTCTTCCCTTTGAAGACAGCAAGTGCTTTTCTAATCGGAGGCTGGAGTGGAGCTTTCTTATCATTGTGATGGAGGAAAACGTCGTCCGGGATAAAGAAATCGTCGTCCTGCACAACACCACATTTATGAATCGAACGAACATCTTACACTCGAAAACAAGAAAAAGTACTGTATTTGATGAAATAGACTAAACAATTACCTGGTTGTTTTTCTTCTCTGTCTTGGGATACAGAAACTTCTGTGGAAGCTGATCTTCGCGTAATATAGGGTTCTTTGTAATTGCATCTCTACCTCCTTGAGGTAGAGGCAGTGAATACTGCAAAGGAACCACGTAACATAGTTTGGTCAGATTTCATGAAATTTAGGTCGATATTGTAACATAATGATGTCAGAATCTCACAGAAAATGCTGACAAACAAAGCACAGAACCAACAAACAAGAAAGTACATACGTTGGGATTAATGGAAGACACTATTTAAAGATGAGATTTCAGAAAGGAAAAAATGCATAAGTTGTAGTTTCAAGATTTTTTTATTTGGGTCACTCTACTTTTATATGTTAAAACTGAATAACGGTGCACTCATTCATGTTAAATTAGGTCCTATTGCCACAAAAGCAAGGACATACTTTGACATACCTAAAGTATTAGGACTTAATTTTAATCATAAGTGGAATACCAAGAGCCAATTCCAAAAAAAAAAAATCAAGATAAAAGGAACAGTAAGGGGGACCTAAATCCTAAATATGCTCAGTTCCTATGGAAACTGATTACTACTTATTTGAAGCAAACATGCATTCAGAAAAGATATCCTACATAAGCTGTTATATTTGGAGGGCTCTCAGAAAGGAACTTTCAGATGTCATATTGTAACTATCAATGTTAGAGCACAAAGAACAGACAAGATGGTTGTTGACAGAAGTGACTACTACCTTTGTTCCACGTAAGGATATGCGCGGCCGACGTGCAGCCAACACAATACCATTATCACTAACCGTAACAGCTACTTTTCGTAATGTGCCCCCATTCCCACATGTGGGACAGAAAATCTTGCCAGTTTCTGTAGTCACCTTAGAACAAGCATGGCATTTGAGCACCCACCTAGAGAAAGAGAAAGATTATCAGGTTGAGGTCCATATCGCAACAAATAGCATTATAACATACATTCTAAAATCTGCTGTTTTGGATACATACACATTGCTCCCATGAAAATAAGCACAAGATAGAAAACAAGAAATATTCCACCCAACTTGAGAAAACAGATGGCTGCGCCATAGCATTTATTCTGTTTTCTCCCTTTTCATTATTAAACCATATATCTGTACATGAATACTTATTTTCTCCACCTATTCATGCTAATGAGAATAATTCATTTTCATTGACAACGGAATCTAGAGCTATCCATACGCATACCTGTGAAGCTCACGAATCTGCATTCCTCCAGGTGCGAGAAGTCTTAAACCCATCTGAAGTAGCACATTTTGCATTGCAAAATCAGCAGTTATGCAAGCAACACTAGACTCGGACAAGGATCTAAGTGTCCAGCTCTGCTCGCTACTTATATCATCTGTATGCCATGTATCAGCATCTTCATTTGTCTGGCTCGTCATCTCCAAGTTCCCCAGCTCATCAGTGATCTCAACATGGGCCTCTCGTGGGACTTCACTGGAAGAATCCATTGGCTCTACCCCACAGAATTCATCTCCAGGAGAAGGAAGATTTACCCTGTCAACATTTTGAGAAGACATCGAGCATTCTTCATCCAATTTCATCTTATTCACACCTTCAGATATATCTGCATTTCCGTTTTCCTTAGTACTTATCTTACCATCCTTACAGAAACCATTTACTGTTTCTTCATAACTTTCATCCACAAGAAGCTCTGGACATGCGTCATCATCGAGGTTTTCATTTTCCAGATTACTCGATGTGTCTTGTTGTACAGAAGATGCATCACTCATTTCACGTCTAGCTTTTCTCCTGAGAAATCTTCTATGAGTGCTTCGACTCACTGCAGGTCTCCAATCATCGGAATTCTCATCAAATTGACCTAGTGATGCATCAATACCATCAGCCACCATCTTTTTCCCGTCAATTTTAACCTCACTCTTCTTCGGATAGTATCTCTTGGGTTTTCCAAAAACAGCATCACCATTCTCCTGATTTCCAGCGCACGACCTGCCATCTTGACTGGAAACATCCTCCGTACAAGTCTGACCTTCTGGAATAACCCCGAGGCTCAAATCTTTGAGGGGTAATATTCTAGAATTAACGTGTGATCCATTGTCTTCGGCATGGTCCAGGGCTTCCCATTCCTCAAGATTAGGGACATTAGAACCCCAGCCAGGTAAGTCCTTTTCAGGAAGCCTTTTAATGTTAACTGCGTGAATAGGAGGCGGGCTGTCTCTGAGATGCTGAGTCCCATGGATTTGGGACTCCAACGTATGGGTCAAAGCTATGAGCTTCAAGTCCACATCTGAAAGTGTTTGCAAGTCACCAGTTGCCCTTGCAAAGCTGACCACTGCAAAACAATAAATCGAGTAAGAAAACTACTTTAACTCAAAATCTTCTCCCAAACAACTCTTAACGCATGTAGTTGAGCTTAATATCACCAAATCCATTAACAGTAGCAGCAAAAAGTATACCGATCTCCTAGCCATGTACCTTGATGTAATATAAAGAAACCTATCCAAATTGTTTTTAAATACAACGGATAAACACCATTGCTCGAGGGGAACATGTTGTGGTCGCACTCGCAGGTATAAAAGCACACCTCACAAGTCACACCTATGCCATCTACTCAAAACTCCGGAAACCACCAAACTTAAGCAGATTTCTTTATTTAAAACAGAATTAGACATAATTAAGATGGAAACCATAAACATACACTATAATTCAATCTGCATGATCAAAGAAGCTCAACTAAATTATTCACAAAATACACTTTATTTTCTCCTTCTTCACCCCTTCTGATGTGAAAATAAAGAACTAAACTTTATCCATTTACGCACACAAAATTAATTCATAAGTACACTAAAAACAGATATTGATCAATCTTATGTTCTTTATTTCATCAATAAAAATATATATACACACAAAACAATAGTTCAGGAATTACTAAAACAGAATATCTTCCCAGAAGACAATTAAGCCAAAGAATCGAGAAAGAAAAAAAAAAACCTTTCTTAAGAGCATCAGGCGAAGGCTCGAGAGTATCAACAGTGAAGGGCAGAAAGTGGAGGGCGTGGCGGGAGGCGGGATCGCGAATTTCGCTGATGACCTCAGCGACGGAGACGAAACGGTCGGCGGAGTGGAAGAGCCTCTCCCCGCCCTGAATTATTGCGTTAGCGTCGACCACCGCGACCGCGATTCCCTTTGTCGATGAGCAGCTTCCCACCAATTTTTGGGCGATAAAGTCAGCTTGGTGCTGTGGCTTTTGTTGTGGTTGTGACGGGGGTTGCTGCTTCAGGACATTGCTCCAGCACGACGGAGGCGGCGGAGCTTGGACTTCCATCACCGTTCAGAGAGAATAAACAATAACGATAAACCCTACGCCTCAAGAATGAAATACTATCAAATTAATTAATTAATAATTAATTAAGAGACTCGCTCAATCTCTAAGTAAATTCGAACACAATCATAACTCATAAGTCATAAGTCATAATTAAGCATCAATTTTCAACATTCTTGAGGTTCACTAAAAACTAAAATCGAACCTACCTGCAGCTTGAAGGAATGACGCGCCGATGAGGTGCTCTGGGGAGGGCGTCTGAAACTGAGGTCAGAGGTGGAGGGCGTCTGAAACTCTGAGGTCAGAGGTGGAGGGCGTCGGCCGTCGGGAAGAGAGGCGCAGATCTGCGGCGCTCTGCGCTCGAGCTTCGAGCTGCTCTGGGGGATTGCAAGCGCGGAGGTGGCGTGGTGGGGGATTGCAGGCGCAGAGTAGGTGGGGTGGCGGCCGGCGGGGTGGGACGGCGCGGACCGCGCGGTGGTGGAGACTGGAGAGCGATGGGAGTCAGACAAGGCGCGGTGGTGGAGCTGTGGCTGTGCGGCGCTGATTAGTTTAGGGAATTAGGGTTTAGATTTTACTTTTTAGCATATTCAATAATTCAAAATATATATATATATATATATATATAAATATATATATATATATAGCTGTTTGATATATATTAAATACAATTCGGATTTGAAAGTACTGATCCGATCCGATCCGAATATCCGAATTTTTCTTAAAATTCGATCCGATCCGATCCGAAGATCCGATTAATCCGAACCAAAGTTTAAATTTCGGATTGGATCGGATCGGATATTCGGATTTCAGGTATTTTGCTCACCCCTAATCTCGAGTAATAATAGGGGTTAGGTTTTGTGTTTTTCGTTTGTTCTTTTCTTTTCTTTTCCTTTTTTAACAAATTTTCATCAATTTAAACCCTCTTCCCTTCCTCCACCAAAATCATACAGCCACAACTCAATTCTCTCCATAATCTACCTCTCAAACTCTTTCAATTTCAATTACCAAAATAGATCCGAATAATCCATTTTAGAGCAATTTTAATTTTAAGTAATTGAGTTATTTAAGTTAGTGCAATTTAAATTAAATGAAGAATACAAAAATAAAAACAAATGGATATGAGTAAGTGGGTGAGTCTCCCCAATACAGATTGCTTACTCATAAGTGGTCCCCCACTCCGTTAAGTAAGCTTCGTACTCAACGAATGTGAATGCACTATACAATACTCATTTAAAGTATGAATATATGACCGTGATTCATAATAATTTAAAATAAAAATAGCAATATATTTAAGGCTCATTTGATACATGTGATCCATGTGTAATATATCTATGATACTTTAATATTTTGAGGTTTTAATGAGGCCCGGCCCTGGTCTTCTCTTTGGGTTTTTTTAGGTTCCGTTTTCTTTAATAAAATTTCAATTCAGCAGATACTTTAATATTTTATTTATAATATATTTATGATATTTTCATATCTTACTTGATATGAAACATGTTGTCTTTTATAAATTAAAGGGAAAAGTATCAAATAAGCCCCTGTCGTGGTAGTCCTTTTCACGTCTGGCCCCCTATAGTCGAAGGGGTATCAACTAAACCCCTTAACTAATTAAAATCGAATAATTTCCCCCCTCTGACCTAACGTCGTTAAGTGTCCGTTAACGTTTGGGTTTAATTGCACCCTCTACTTCAGGGGTGGATCTGCACCTTTTTTTTTATAATTTCAGCAACCCACCTCCGACATCAACTTAACCGCCCCCGTACTCATCGGCTCCAACTTACACTTTGTCAGCTCGCACGCGCTCAATCTCTTGATCGTCGAGTGCTTACCGCCGACATGCAGCAGCATCACCAACTCCAGATGTGGACCTGGATCGAATCCTGCTTGGTCCAAATCCATATCCGTATTTTTTTATTTAAGTCAGGATCCGGTCCAAATCCATTAGGTCCAAAAAAATGAGATTCATGTCCAGATCCATTAGATTCACAGGTTCTCGAGTCCTGAACCGAAAAAGAGAAAAAAGAATGAATTCGGGTCAGGACTCGAGAACTTGTGAATCTAATGGATCTGGACATGAATCTCATTTTTTTGGACCTAATGGATTTGGACCGGATCCTGACCTAAGTAAAAAAATACGGATATGGATTTGGACCAAGCAGGATTCGATCCAGGTCCACATCTGGAGTTGGTGATGCTGCTGCATGTCAGCGGTAAGCACTCGACGATCAAGAGATTGAGCGCGTGCGAGCTGACAAAGTGTAAGTTGGAGCCGATGAGTACGGGAGGCGGTTAAGTTGATGCCGGGGGTGGGTTGCTGAAATTATAAAAAAAATAAAGGGTTAAGTATCAAATAAGCCCCTATCATAGTGGCCCTTTTCACGTTGGGCTCCCTATAGTCTAAGTTGGGCCAACTAAACCCCTATAGTCCAAAAAATTGAATAATTGGGCCCCTAGCCCTAACGGCTGGTAAACGCCGTCCGTCTTTTTTTTTTTTAATCGGCGGTGGGCCCCACCTTTAATGCAAGCGCGGGTTCCTTAACAACCATAGCATGCGAATCGTCTCTCCATTCTCTTCTCCTTCTTGCTTCATCATCGAACCAGAGCAACAGCAAAGAAGTGTTATTGTTTCTAAACAATACAAGTTTCAGTGCATCCAACAATACTCGATCAAGGTAAGTGTGTTAAGTTTGTTTTTCGAATTTCACTGTTTTCGTACATGCAATGTGGAATGTGAAGAGGTTTTTTCTTTTCTTGTTGTTTGTGATGCAGCATGCCTCGTTTAACTTTCGTGTTTAATTACTGGGGTATATGGAAGAGGGAGTCTGAAAATGCACAATTGATTTATGATGGCTTTAATTCTCTTGAAATCGAAGAGGAATTCGATAAGATGAGTTATGATCGTATTATGGCTGAATTTACTAACTTGTATGGCAGTAAACCTAATAAGGTGTATGCTTTAGATGAAGAGTATATTATTGAAAAGGGTTTAGTGCTACTTAGGAATGATGAGCATGCTAAGAAGGTGTTTGATTATCTGGAGATCCTTGGGGCAACTGAAATTCTTTTATTTGCTGAGCATGATAGAGATCCCATTCCCCAGATTACACCATTGCCTTTATTTGATGAGGAAAAGGAAGGTAATGACTTAGAGGATATCCATGGACTGGAGATTAAAAATGATGGTGAGGGGATTGATGATGCAGAGATTGGGGAAGGGATAGAGCTAGGAGAAAGTGGATTAGATGGACAGGAGGGGAGGGATGCAAGTGAAGAGGATAATGAAGATGATCCATTAGGTCTCGGTGATCCTTCAGAGACAGACTCTAGTACATATAGTCAGGATCTAACAGAGAGCGATGAGGAATTAGTGAAGGCAGCCGTTGTTGGGGATATAGAACAGGGAGTTCAAGGACATTTTGAACTAGGTATGACCTTTGCAGGGGCAAAGGAGGTTAGAGATGCTCTTAACACTTATTCTGTGAATTTTGGCTATAAGCTTAAGTTCTTAAAGAATGAACCTAAGAGGGTGAGGGTGGTTTGTATTGGTGACAGTACTTGTCCATTTCTATTTCTTGCATCAAAAGATGGGGATACAGAGGGTCTTATTGTTAAGACATTGGTGGCAGAGCACACATGTTGTAGGCAAAGAGAAGTGCCTAGTGTTTCTCAGGCCTATCTTGCAAATTTTTTCAAAGATGCAATCTATAGAAATCCTAGGTTTACATCTAAGGATATACAGGGGCATGTGAAAGATCACCTAAAACTCCATGTCAGTCTTGGCAAATGCAAAAGAGCAAAGAGGACTATCCTCACTGCACTGCAGGGAAGCTATGTAGAGGAGTTCAAAAGCCTTGTTGGCTATATTGACAAGGTGAAGGAGACAAATCCAGGGAGCAAAATGGAACTCCAACTATCCAAGGATGAGTTGTCTAATGGCAGGAGGGTGTTCAAGAGGATCTTTGTCATGCTTGATGCATGTAAGAAAAATTGGCTAGGTGGGTGTAGGCCTTTGATCTCCCTGGATGGATGTCATTTGAAAGGGGTTACTTTCGGTTGCCTTCTCACAACAGTTGGTAAAGATGGAAATGAAGGGATTGTTCCTATTGCTTGGGCAGTAGTGAACAAGGAGAATAAGCAAAACTGGAATTGGTTCCTTAACTGGCTCAAGCATGAACTACAGTTTGGTGATGGATCAAGGGTGACTCTAATATCAGACATGCAAAAGGTTATGCACTGCTCCTATTCTTTTTGCATTCCAGTAGACATATAAATGAGTATTCTTATTGTTTCTATTGTATGTTTAATAGGGATTGATGGAAGCAGTGAAAGAGCAAGTACCAGAGGCCGAGCATAGATGGTGTGCAAGACACATCTATGCTAATTGGAGTAAGAAATGGAGAGGTGCTGAGCTGAAAAAGAGGTTTTGGATTGCTGCTTGGTCTTCATTCGAGGAGGAGTTCAAGCTTAGTCTCTCCAAGATCAGCTCCATTAACAAGCAAGCTGCTGTGGATTTGCTACAATATCCACCCCAAAACTGGAGCAGAGCATATCAAACAGACAGGTGTTGTACTAACATGGTTGATAATAACATTTCTGAATCATTTAACTCTAGTATTATGGATGCTAGGCACAAGCCTATTATAAGTATGCTAGAGGATATTAGCCATGTCTAGGATTAAGAATAGAAGGGGTAGTGAACATAGTTGGAAATCTGACTGGGCTCCTAATGCCATGAAGCTTTTGGAGGCTGCAAAAGGTGAGTCTATGACATGTAGTGTCATATGGAATGGTGAGTTTGGATATGAAATTGGTGAATTTGATGATAAGCACACTGTTTCCTTAGATAGAAAAAGCTGCACCTGTAGGAGTTGGGAACTCACAAGTGTTCCTTGCTGCCATGCACTAGCTGCATTGTATTCTTCTTCTATGGATCCTCTAAGTGTTATGTCACAGTGGTACCACAAGTCCAGCTACATGAAATCCTATGAGCATTCAATACAACCTGTTCCAGGAAGGAAGTTTTGGAAAGTGGATGAATCTGATGCAGTGGAGCCTCCTCCAGTGGAGAAGAAGACAGGCAGGCCCAAAAAGATGAGAGTTAGAGCACCAAATGAACCGAGTAGAGGCAACAAGTTATCAAGAAAAGGTCAGAAGCAGCATTGCAGCATCTGTAAAAGTGAGAGCCACAAAAAACAAGCTTGTCCTAACAGACCAACTCAGGTATTATTTGATCAAGTTTTGATATTGTTGGTCTGCTAAAATATGAATCTAACTACTTTTGAGCTTTAATAAATGTTAGGTTACACAGGATACTCAAGCTTCAACTTCTTCTCAGCCCACCAACTTGAAGACAACAAAGGGGGCTAAAGGAGTTGGACTTTATATCAACCCCGAGAGTGGGAGAACTGTACTCATTGTAAGATACTAAGCCATGCCTTTATATTCTATTTGTTTTGTAATACATTATTTGCTTGAGTTAGTGGCTCAGAGGGTCTTATACCATTTGCAGCCAGGAAGGTCACAATCTGTTGTGATAAATGAGGGTACACCCAGGGATAGTGATCCAATCACTCGGTTTCCCATTCCAAATGAAATGGAGCTAAGGGCTGAGAAGAGAAAAGAAATGGCAACAAAAGGGCAGAAAGAAGCATCAAAGGTTAGGAAGATGACATCCAAGCCATTCCAGGCTCCTAGAGGCAAAGCAAAACAGGGTGAAGAACAAGCTATCCTGAGGAGATCCCCTCGTGGCAAGAAAGTTTGATGGCAGAACTTGATAGCAGAACTTGGTTTATTGATGTTGTTTTTTGATGGCAGAACTTGATATGGACTCCATAAAGATACTCCATTAGACTTGCTAGCAGAACTTGAAGGAATTTGTATTTAGTTTCAGTTTGGTATTGTTTTTTGATGGCATGAAGCTTTTCAGTGTTTTTTGATGGCATGATAGCATTAACATGTAAACAAATAGAACAGTGTTTCCAGTATGCATTCTGCATTTTTTGGAGTGCAAATATGTATGATATGTACTCCATAAATATACTGCATTTCATTTCCAAAAAAGGGTGATCAAACAAATTACAGATGGGCATTATGCTATTGCTAAATAGGCAAACACCAACCAAGAAGCAAGAAACAGAAATGAAACTAATCTAATTTTCTTCATCATTTTGTTTGAATCTTCCTTCATTTCTTGCACAACATCCCAAAGCATTCCAATTTCACACTCCATATCAATAGTTGCAGTTTAGGAGCTTTCATTCTTGGTCTTCATCAACTTCACATTCTCATTCTTCAAGTGATTGATAACCTCCTTAGCTCTTTCAGTTATCGGTTCGTCAATCCAATCAAAATAGCCACAATTCTTCGACTGGAAAAAAGGAAAATTTCAAGCCAACAAATTGAACTAAAACAAAACAATACAGAGCATATCAAATATACCTTCCAATTCCTACATCTATAGAATCTCCGACCCGGATTCTCCTCCGTCCATGAGGTCATTATCGAAGCCTTCAACCTTTTACCTTCAAATTCGCAAGTACAAAACTTTGGATTGTCTGAACCCTCAAACTGCCGGCGACTACGCCACGAGCTCGACCCAGATGCTGAGCCGGAATTGAAACTCATGTCTCCACTCGAAAGATGAGAACAAACGAAAACCCTACGCTAATTTGCAGAAACAACGAAAGAAGCTCTCAATTTTTTCGCCCCTGTTCGCGGTTTAGGGTTCTTGTGATTTGGAAATTTCCCAATTAAAAGGGGAATTTGAGCTTGCATTAAAGGTGGGGCCCACCGCCGATTAAAAAAAGGAAAAGAAAAAAAAAAGACGGACGGCGTTTACCAGCCGTTAGGGCTAGGGGCCCAATTATTCAATTTTTTGGACTTCAGGGGTTTAGTTGGCCCAACTTAGACTATAGGGAGCCCAACGTGAAAAGGGCCACTATGATAGGGGCTTATTTGATACTTAACCCAAAAATTAAAAAAATAAAATAAGGTACAGATCCACCCCTGAAGTAGTGGGTGCAATTAAACCCAAACGTTAACGGACACTTAACTGCGTTAGGTCAGAGGGGGGAAATTATTCGATTTTAATTAGTTTAGGGGTTTAGTTGATACCCCTTCGACTATAGGGGGCCAGACGTGAAAAGGGCCACCACGACGGGGGCTTATTTGATACTTTTCCCTAAATTAAAAGTTAGAAAATATTATACAAATTTGTGTGATTAATGTGCGTACGACCTTATAATTGATCGTATATAATTTAAATGTATTATTATATCAAATGATAGAGTATACTATATTACAAACATTTGAATATATTATACTGACAACACTCACTTTTTCATAGTTTTTAATGTTTCCATGATGTCAATTTTGTAGGAAATTGAGTGTTTAATAATTGTTTTATGCTTAAATAATTTTATCTTATTAAATGTGATATTTGCTCGTAATTTGATGAAATCTACAAAAATTTCTAAGCTAAATTTGGAAGAATGGTATGAATGAAAATTGTAGGGTATCGCGATACGAGTTCGTGAGCGCAAACGAATTGCAAATTAGAGTTCGAAGTCTGTTTGCATGAATATTGAATAGGTATTTATCCGAATTATTCATCGTGTTTTCGTTTACCAATCCTTGTGAATACGATACTCGATTTATTGTATGCTATAATTATATCGTGTTAGTTGCGGTATTTTATTAATAATGTTTTAGTGATCATATACAAAATATGATATCAATATGATATACTATATAATATAAAAAAAAAAATGCAGTCAAACATATCAAATCATATGCTATAGTGCCTACCAAACTATCCATAAGGAGATGAAATTGTATAATCATATAACGAGGCAACACCTATTGTAGCTTAGGGCAATAAATTGTAGCTATGTGGATAAAAATATGATAGTACTCCGTATTAAAATAATTTTAATGTTAATGGTGTGAAATATCCTTCCAGGTTAATGAATATCAATAGTTGTCCATAAGCATAGTTTCAATATATATTAGCCAATTTTCAGCTGAATGGACCAAACTGCCCTTACTAACCATTGCACAAAATTACCTCCACCTTTCTCACTCGCTTCTCTCCCCCCCCCCTCTATATATATATATTTTCATAACTCCAAAATCTCACTTATTTCAATCTATCGTTTATTTCTTCGGTGGCAACGTTATCATCTCTCTCTCTCTCTCTTATCTATTTAGCTCTCGCGGCTCTATTGATTACTCTTTCCCTATCTCGTTTATTTCTCGGACGATGATGGTATTGTTAATTTTATAAAGCAGCGCGTGTGCGTGTTTTTTTTTGTTGGCGACAGTTAGGGATGTCAATTGGGTCAGCCCATTCAATTTCGGGTTATTTTCGATTCGGGCTAGTCGATTTTTTTATTTATCAGGCTAAAATTTTTCGACCCTAACCCTAACCCACTCGGTTTCGAGCTAGCCCGTTCGGGCCTGCAAGTTTAGGATTTTTTTATATGTTTAATTTTTTTAATAGATAATTATAGTCTTGTAATAAAAATATGTCGTGTTTTTAAATCAAGACATTTCGCCTTAGTTTGGATACAAAAAATAGTGTTATTTTAACGTAAATTTACATAATATCTAACTTAAACTTCATTTCCAATAAAAATTGTATATAGATTTAACATAAATGACTATCTTTCTTTGATTTTTATATAAAAAATGTTTGTTATTAACCGTAGGAAAAAAATCTAAACATATTCTACAAGCATCAAAATGTTATTATCGAATTAAAAATAAAGTATTAAAGTTTAAAAATCAATTATTAAGAAAGTGTTCAGTTAATCGGGCCAACCCTATCGGGCTCAGGCTATTTTCGGTTCGGGCTAAAAAAATTTCGGGTTAAAAATTTTCAACTCTTACCGTTCTTTTTTATCTGTCTATTCAGGCCGACCCGTCGGTTTCGGACTTTTTTGACATCCCTAGCGACAATGTTGATGAAATCACTATTAGAAAAAACGCTTATAATGATAAAAAAAATTCGGTCATTAAATTAGCGGCCCTAATGACCGATTTATAACAATTTCACGACATATGTTTTTTTAATTTTTTAACAACCGAAAACTCGATCATTAATTAATTTTATTATTATTTTTTTAGAAAATATTTCTTTTAGCGATCGAATTTCGGTCGTTAATATTATTTATTTATTATTTTTTTTAAATATACTCCCTCCGTCCACGAAAGAACTTCCTATCTTTCATTTTTGGGACGTCCACAAAAGAACTTTCTACCTATTTTTGGACTATACCCCACTACTTACATCCTCTTACTTTTCACTTTTCACAACTCTCAATATTAATTATAACACATTTTCACCACTCCCAATACATTCAACTACCTTTTATCCACTTTCAATACACTCAACAATATTTTTTCTTAAAACCCGTGCCACTTCCTCCTAGGAAGTTCTTTCATGGATGGAGGGAGTATATTTTTTAATTTTTTAACGACTGAAAATTCGATCGTTAATATATATATTGTTTATTTTTTTAACGATCGAAAATTCGGTAGTTAATATCAATTATTTAATATTTTTTAAAATTAGTCGTAATTCAATCTTTAATATTCATTTTTTATTTTTTATATTTTAGTCTTAATTTAAACTCGTTTAGATTTTTATATTTTATTTATTTTTTATTACTTTTAATGTTTGGAACAACCCCACAAATAACGACCGATTAAATCGGTCGTTAATCGTGTTAACAACCATTTTTTTTGGTTTTAATGATCGAATTTTCAGTTGTTAAAAACTGCATTTTTGGTAATAAGTTGTCACAGCCCGACCTAAGCTAACAATAGTTAAGTCGGGGAAAGGAAAAAAGAAAATGGAAAATAAAAGAGGTTTCAACAAAAATAATTATCCTGCTTAAACAATACTTTACCATAATGTTTGGTAATCATAAGCAATCTTTTCAAAACTCAAAAGCAGACAACTAACAATAACATAACGACAAGTTGTCTAAGTATCAACACTACAAAAAAATGCGTATTTACCGGCGGCGATTTTGCCGTCGGTACTTAACGGCGGCACGGCGGCGGCATTCCAGGCGACCCGAACTTTCGAAATTACCGGCCACTTACCGACGGCAAACTCGCCGCCGGTAATTAGCGACGGCGACGCCGCCGGTAAGTTTTGAATTTACAATAAAACATTAATTTAATACTATTACCGACGGCGATGATGCCGCCGCTAACTAGCGGCGGCAATTGCCGTCGGTAATGTCTAATTATAGGGCACGCGTATCCTTCTTTTTTCACTTTTGCGCAGAACAGAAACTCCCCCCCCCCACCCCCCGTCGCTTCGCCCCTACTGCTGCCTGCTGCTTCCACCAGCCGACCACCGCCGCCGACCCCCGCCGCCGTGCCCAGCCGCCCAGGTAACTCTCTTTCTCTCTCTAGATCTCATTTTAATTATATATATAATTTTTTAATTTTGACTTATATTCTTTATTTTAGTTCGACGATTTCGTTTCGCCGCTTTCTTCACGACACCCGCCGGAAACCACCACCGTACGCTTCTCTTATTTAATTATTTATTTAATTATTTATGAATTTATTTATGTATTTATATGTTAATTAAATAGATTTATTTGTTATATATAGTTAATAATTAATTTATAATTGGCTTTGTTTATAAATAAATTATATGAAGCATGAATAATTTTAAATTATATTAATTGAAGCATGATTAATTTTAAATTATATTAATCAATTAGTATATGTTGTTAGTTTAATTTTAAATTATGAAGCATGATTAATTTTAAATTATATTAATTTTAATCAATTAGTTTAAGTTGTTTGTTAGAATAATTTATATATGTTGGATAATTTTGGTAAATTAAATGTTAGGTGCTATGTGTTTATGAAATGTTATGTTATTATATATATTGTGGGATAGATTTAATCAATTTCTTAAGGATCTTCTCCCTTTGGGATAGAAATTGATTATTTCTTAAGGATCTTCTCCCAACAAATGATTGTTTTTAATTTAATTACCCTGATTTTTATTGCTTTTATTTGTATTGTATTATTGCTTCGACATTGGGGGGCCGGGTAGACCTAGTATAGGCTTAGTAAATTAGGACCACTATGGTCACTATAGTTGCTGGTAGAGTTGAGCACTTGGTAGTTAGGATAGTGGGGTTATGCTGTCGAAATTTTGTTAGATTTCAAGTAATTTATTATATTTTATTTGTTTTTTTCAATTAGAATTTGCAAGAATGAGTGATAATCGTATGTGGATGTACGCGAGATACAATGATCGTACTGCATTTGAAACGGGGCTTGAGTTTTTCCTTGAGTGAGCGAGAAATCAAACGGCGTACACAGATGGACAAGGTAACATTAGGTGCCCGTGTAAGAAGTGCAAGAATCAAGCGTATTTAGATGTACCTACGGTCAGAAAACATGTTAGTAGGCGTGGATTTGTCCTGAATTACAAAGTTTGGGTTTCTCACGGGGAAGCACCGCTGTATATGCCGAGAGAACATGCTATAATGAATGAGGATGATGGATTATACAATAACTACGAAAGGATGGTGCATGACCATGCTGGACCTAGTAATTATCAAGATCCTCCAAATCTGGAGCAGCCGCCCAATAATGACGCTCAACAGATTTATAACATGTTGGATGCAGTGGATACTCCATTGTACGCAGGATGTGACACGTACACACAATTAAGCTGGATGACTCAATTCATGAGCATAAAGACTGAAAGCCACATGTCAGAGATGACTTACAATCAAATGTCTTCGATGATGAAAGCTGCTTTACCAGAGGGCAACAACTGTCCAGAAGACTTCTATAGTACGAAAAGAAATCTACGTGGTTTGGGTTTGCCAGTAGAGAAGATCGATTGCTGTGTTAATAACTCATGTTGTATTGGGGGGAAACTAGTGAGCTATATAGTTGTATGTTCTGTGACCAATCACGATATAAGGACAGCTTGCGTGCATCTGGGAGTCGCCGAAAGAAACAAGTGCCCGCCAAACAGATGCACTATTTTCCCTTGACGCCCCGATTGTAGAGATTGTTTGCATCTCCTGCAACTGCTGAACATATGCGGTGGCATGCGACCTCCACAGACGATGGGATAATGCGCCACCCGACCGACTGTGACAGCCCGCACTCAATTTATTTATTTAAAATTATTTATCTTTGAATTATTTAAATTTTAATTGTTATGAAGTCATTGAAAATTTTATTATACTCAGTTTATGAATTTTCTAGTCGCGCTCCTAGTTGGATATAAGACTTTGAATTATAGATTAATGTCTATAAATACATAAATTTATATCCTTACTTTTCCTTTAAATTTGGACCTAATAATCTATTATGTTAAGCATTTTATTTTACATTGGGCCTGATAGTACACATTGGGCCTCTTTATATTTTTTGGCCAAGAGTTCGTATATATATATTTGACCAGCTTATGTATAAACAGAACCGATCACCTACCCACCGTGGGCAAACATAATGTGCCCACCACTGATGTGGCAATGTTAATTAGGAAGGAGAATTAATAAATCTTACTCTAATTAAAATTATCTTACTCTAATTACAATTGCCACATCAGTGGTGGGCATGTTATGTTTACCCACGGTGGGTAGGTGATCGGATCTGTATGTATAAATTTGGTTAATAAATGTTTGTTTGATTTTAATTCTGAGATGTAGTTTGACGTGCTGTTCAATTCCAATAGCCACCTGATCTTACTTCACCATTTTTCAGCCACGTATCACTCCAATTCTTATCTCATTTAAATTACCTCATCTCCATCAGCCCTTACCATTTTCATCTCTGGAAATTCCGTGAAGCCTCAAACTTGTTTCAGTAAATTTCTGCGATCATCATCTTCTATAGAACTTCAGTTTGGGTAAATTTATCTTCGGTGATTTTAAATCATCAAAGCAAATTCTATTTTTTCTGCCTTTCTAAGAAATTTCTGTTCTTGAATCAAATCCAGCATAGACATGTTTATAATCAAATATTTCATTACTGAAACATTTAGCTAATTCATGAGAAAACATAGAGAATAAAATTCTACTACTTTTCCAGAAAGGAAATTAGAAAACTTGGAATAGAAAATAGAAGAAGTTGAAGAGGATTTAGGGCGTCTGGTGGCTGCTGCGGTGCTGCTGTCCCAGCGGCGCTACTGCTGCGCTGTTGACGGCGGGAGTAGAGGCGGCAGCGGCTGACTGCTCACCGGAGTTGGAGGGCAGCATCGGACGGTCGTCGGGCTGAGAGGGTGAGAGGGGTCAGGGAGAGGAAGAGAGGTCGGAGAAAGAGAGGGAGGCAGGGAGAGAGAGGGGAGACGCAGGGCGGCGCTGCTGTCGGGCGGCGGCGGCAGAAGGCAAGGGAGAAGGAGATGGTGCGTATGAGGTGGGGTGTGTTTGAGACTTTGAGGTGTGAGTGTGTGTTTGGGTGTTGGTGTGTGTGCAGAACGTGAGGGAGAGGGTGAGATGTAGATTTAAGGAAGCAAAACAAAAAGAATGTTGGGTTTTTAATTCATGGGCCTAACTTAATTAATTATTTGGGCTAAGATTTGTAGTTTTTATTATTGAATTGTTGGATCTTATATATATTTAATAACTGGGCCTTATATTTAAAGTATATATTAGGTCCAATTTAAAATAAATTCTTAATATTTATATTTATATTATTTCTAAATTTCAATTAGGTCCTTATATTGGTTATTTGAATTTTCTGACTAGGTGCGGCGCGACTAGGACTTGGACTGTGATTTTGAATTATCGAAGTTAATTTTTCAAGTCAAGCTAAGGTGTGGGATTATTTAAATGCATGTTGTGGTGATTCTTGTCCATTTTAATATTATGTGTTTACCATATGTGAGTTAAATATATATCGCTAGGGGCCCGTTGAATGGGTCCAGGATGGAAAGATCCTTGGTATGCCACAATGCGATATAAATGAAAAAGTTAAGGTTGCAACCATTTAATTATCGCCAGGGGCCCGTTGAATGGGTCCAGGACGGAAAGGTCCTTGGTATGCCACCGTGCGAGCAAATGTTATGAAATGTTAAGATCATATGTGTTACCATTTTATTAACGTGGACAATTATTGCATGTTCCCACACTAAGTATACTTTGTATGCTTATCCCTTATTTAACTTTTTCAGGTAACTGATGTTGGAGACGCGTGGAGGGTCGAATGGGCGCGTCGAATCTTTTTGAGTCAAAAGAAATTATCTTCTTTTGAACTTTGTACAGTATCAGATACTTTTGTTTTAGCAATAGCTTTGGATTTTCAAACTGTTTTCCAGGTCATGTTTGACTTAGTACGCTATAATGTTGTTATGTTATGTATATATCAGGGTTTGATACTTTTAAACTCAAATATTATTTGAGTAATATATAATGGTTATCTATTTTTGAACGTGATTTATTTTTGAAATTTATCAAAAATTATTTATTATATGGTGTTATGCGTTAAATAGTTTCTTTAATTTATATTTTATTCTTTAGTTAGATTAGGGTGTTACACCGACTCTCCGGCATGGAAACATTTGAATTCAGTCTTTCCTGGATTCGCCGAGGAGATCAGAAATGTGAGATTGAGCCTCTCTACAGATGGTTTTGCCCCATTTGCACAATCAGGGCGTCAATATTCTTCTTGGCCAGTTATTGTCATGCCGTATAACTTGCCTCAGTGGTTGTGCATGAAAGAACAATTCATGTTCCTCACAGTCCTCGTGCCTGGCCCATCAAACCCAAAGATTAAGTTGGACGTTTTCTTACAGCCACTGATACAAGAGTTAAAATCTCTGTGGGAGGTTGGTGTGAACACTTACGACATATCGTTGAAGCAAAATTTCCAGATGCGAGCAGCTCTGATATGGACTATCAGTGATTTTCCAGCGTACGCTATGTTGTCTGGGTGGGGTACAGCTGGGAAATTGGCATGTCCACATTGCATGGAGAATACAGAAGCATTCACTTTACCGATGAGTGGAAAACAATCGTGGTTTGATAATCATCGGAAGTTCTTACCTCCTAACCATGTGTTTAGGAGAAACAAAACTTCATTCTTGAGGAATAAGACATGCAATGTTGGTCCACCAGAACAAAGATCAGGAATACAAATCTTGAATCAAATCGAGGGGTTAGGCTTCGTGAAGGTTACCGAAGACTTCGATGGCAGGAACACTCAACTCGCCAAATATCAAGATGTAGGGTGGAAAAAGAAAAGCATATTTTGGGATCTACCCTATTGGAGACATCTTTTAATTCGACATAATCTGGATGTCATGCACATTGAGAAAAATGTGTTTGATAACGTGTTTAATACTGTCCTGAATGTGAAGGGGAAGACAAAAGATACAGAAAAATCCAGAGAAGAATTGAACACCTTCTGCAAGCGGAAAGAGTTGAAGAAAGTGGATGGAACCCGAGGGTATCCGAAAGCATGTTATACGCTTGACAGGGAAGAGAAGAAGATCTTACTTCAATGGATCAAGAGTCTTAAGTGGGTACGTGTCAAATATTAGTAGATGCGTTGACATGAACGCCCTGAAGATGCACAACATGAAAAGTCACGACTGTCACGTGTTCATGCAAATCCTTCTGCCTGTTGCCTTTAAAGAACTTCTTCCTAAGAATGTTTGGGAGGCAATTACAGAGTTAAGTTTCTTCTTCATCCCCTCGGTGGAGTCGTTGAGATTGAAGATGACGATGAATCAGAAGACGATGATCCCCCGTTGACATCTAACGATAGTGATGATGATAATAGTGATGATTATGAATAAATGTAAATGCACATTTTGGTTGAATTTGATTGCAAATTTGTTATGTTTGTTAGTTACTGTTAATGTTATGTTTGGCTATATATTTGTTAATGTAATTGTATGCAACAGGTATCATGTCTACCCAACGAGGTTTCTTGGGATTTAGGAGGCGATCTGGCGGGGCTGCGCCAGAAGCTACTGCAGATACATCTGATGGGTCCGGGACGCATATTTCTGGGACTCCTGAGACTCCCCAGGCTTCTAGTAATTCATGGGCTAGAAGGCCTAGGCCCTACAGCTGCCGCTATCAGAGAGAGAGAGGTTAAGGCACCTGATGGGAGGACGGTATTTCAGAGGCATCCTACGACTAGGTAAGTATTTTAGTTTAAATTACTGCTTCTCGTACACCATGATTAAGTGATAAAATTACTTGTACACAGTGAGTTGTTGGAGCCCACTGGCCTGTCCAAAGCTTGCACGCGCACATTTAAGATGTTTGATAACCCAGGCGGGTACACATGGAAGTTGACGCCCCCGGCGATGAAGGATACATTTTTTGGTGAATTACAGGTACAATTAAATTTATAGTACATATAAATATATCATATTAAATTGTTAAAATGTTTGATATTAAATTAATTCTCTTTCTTTCAACAGAAAGAGTTTCAGTGGCAGCCCGAGGATGAGCGTGACGTGAGGAAAATGTGGGAGAAAAACGCCCGCAAAAGGTACTCCGACATGATGAGCGACTACAAGAAAGAGCTCAAGCAGTGTACCCGCCAAGGGAGAGAGATGTCTAGACCCGTCTGGATGACTCCCGATTTTTGGACTGGACTCCAGGATTACTGGCAGCATCCCGAGGTTGAGGCTGTTTCTACACGAGCACGTGCCAACCGAATGTCCGAGCCCGATGGGGAGGGTACAGGGATCAGTAGGCACGTGGGCGGGTCTCAGTCGACTCGTATCCTGCAGCAGTATATGGTATGTAATTAACAAATAATTAAGTTCATAAATATATATATATATATATATATATATATATATAAATTATTTATCTTACATAAGTATATATATATATAAATATATATAAATTTCTTCACCTATTATTATAATTTAGATTACTATTTGAAGATTTATATATATATATATATATAAATATATATAAATTATTTATCTTACATAAGTATATATATATATATATATATATATATAAATATATATAATATCTTGACTAATATAACTTATTTATCTTATATAAATGCATCTACAGAGTTTGGAGCCTGATTTTCCCCAGGATTCACCGAACTATGCCACCTTCCTCCGCCTCCACATGTACCCCGACGGAAGTTATACGTCTCCGAGAGATGCAAGAATTGACGTAAGTGTTTAAGTTTATTCAAATATCTAGTGAATGTATTTATTTTCTAACAATTATGCATTGTTATGTATGAATTAGGCCGAGGTTCATCAAGTGGCCGCTGCCACAGGACGACAGAACCGGTTAGACGAGGTGTATTTGGAGGTGGTGCATCCGGATAGGTCACGGATCTACGGCGTCGGGAATGCCGGGCAGAGTCAGGCTAGTAGGGGGTCTATCCGCAGCACGGGCACTTCTGCGATGTCTCAGTAGCTTTATGAGACACGGATCTCCACGCTGGAGGAGCGATTGGCGGCAGAGCAAGCACAACGCCAACAGATGGAGGAGCGCATGGCGGCAGAGCAAGCAGCACGGCAAGAGATGCAGGACCGCATGGCTCAATTGGAGGCGTTTATGAGGATGTATAATGCTCAGCCACCTCCACCCCATGATGCCAATGATGATGATGATGATGATGATGATGCTTAGGACTTTCCGTCTTTTATTACCATGCTAAACTTATATTTATGTTTTCAAACAAAATTACATTTGCACTTTCTTTTCAAATTTATGTTTTATTGAACTATATATTTCAAGTGCTTTAATTATTAAAACTATATATGTTTTATATATTTATGGCAATGATGATGATGATTGCATTTAACATAAACAAATAAATTCAAATCACATTATAATAACCAAATTAAAACACTTTTGGTGTATTAATGTTAAAAAAAATATATATTTAATTAATAATTAAATATTAATTAAATATTTTACCGACGATAAAAATAAGGACCGAAACGAACTCGATCACTAATTAACAACATATTTCAGGTATTATCTCCACATATTCAAAGATTATAAATATATGAGTGAGTATATAGCATTTAAATGAATTAATAGATGTAGATATATCAATAATACGAGTGTTCTGTACTGGTGACCACTCGAAAAGAATTTCAAAGTTAAGCGTGCTTGACACAGAGCACAAACAAGATGGGTGACCCACTGGGAAGTCGGGTCACCGACTGGGAAGTTCGTCTAAAGTATGCAATACCATATAAATACGGAAATAAATTGTGGATATACAATAAAATAAATAAATAAAATAAATAAAATAAAACTAAAAAAAATACCGAGGGCAAAACGCCGTCGGTAATTACCGACGACGTTTTGCCCTCGGTAAACACCCGCCCCCCCTCCGGCGAAGGGCCACCGGACGGCGGTGGCTTATTACCGACGGCGTTGTGCTGCCGCCAATTAGCGGCGGCAATCGCCGTCGCTAGTTTTCCGACAGGGCTCCGCCGGACTCCGGTGGCGCATTACCGACAGAATAATGCCCTCGGTAATTAGCGGTGGTGGTTGCCGCCGCTAATTCTCCGGCATTGCTCCGCCGTTTAACAGCGACAATTTCGGCGGCAAAGCCGCCGTTAATTGCCGACGGCGGCCGGTCGCCGCCGGTATTGTCGTTGCCGACAAGCCGATTAGCGGCGGCAGCGTGCCGCCGGTAACACTATTTACCGGCGGCCGTCTTTTTTTACCGACGGCATTTTGCCGTCGGTAATTAACGATTTTTTTGTAGTGCAAGTGACATAATTTTGTAAGCTATTAGTATGAAAACTTTGCAACACATCAATAAAGTAAAACGCATTAAGCGTTGCAGCGCAGTGGCGGATCCAGGATTTTTAAATTGGGGGTACAAAAATATAATCTCATAAACATAAATATAAAAGATACTTTAATGTTAAAAATACTATATCTTAAAACATTGTTCAAAGACAGTAAGATGCAAAAGAAAATTAAATAACTATATATCTAGTTTATCTTCCGACGAGTCTTCATTTCTTCAAAGCGTTTGACGACCTCATCATCGGAAACTTGTAGAAACATATCTTTCTCAATGAAAGTGACCAAACAATCATTTAATACTTGATCCCCCATGCTATTTCGCAACTTATTCTTGACATAAGTCATTCCAGAAAACACTCTCTCCACACTTGCAGTGGCAACCGGAAGAATCAACACCAACTTAATTAGCAAAAACACTAGAGGATAAGTCATATGTCTCTTTGTTTCAACAAACTTCATAGAAAGAGAACTAATATCCTCCAAATTTTTAAACTCATCATCTCTCCTCATATCTTCCATGAATATATATATCAAGTTGACATTCAAGAGTTGACAAATCAATGCTTGAAAATTCAGAGGGATAAAAAGTTGCAAGTTTGAGTACCTTTTCCTTGTCATAAGAAGAGAAGCCATCTTTAGGATTTAATGAAGCCATGCATATGAGCAACTCCATATTGACCTCATCAAATCGGTTGTCAAGTTCTTGAAGTAGTAAATCAATTACCTCTATAAACACATCAACCCGAAAATGATGAAGATATGAAACTTGTTGAGCAAACCGCTTTGATCTTCCTTGAGGGATATAACAAGCCTCCATATCCGGAACAACAATCTCATTATTATTGCAAAATGAGATTACCTTATTCAAGTGAGTCTCCCATCCATTGTCTCTCATTTTCTGTAATGTCACTTTGGTCAAAGTGACAAGTCTCATAGCACTAATAATATCTTGATCTCTTCTTTGCAAAGCAAGACACAAATCATTAGTGTACCCAAATATAGTAGTCATTAGATGTGCCAAAAACACAAAATTAAATGACTCTAGTGAGTACAAAATGCCTTGAGCTTTTACCTTATCATCCGAGTTAGAGCCATTCTTCCCAATCATCACAAGAACTTTAACAATTGTAGAAAACAAGTTCATGACATTCAAAAGACTTTTGTAATGAGAACTCCAACGAGTTTCTCCGGGCCTCTTCAAACCAAGTTCTTGATTTAATCCTGATCCTGTTTCAAGTTCACCAATTTCCAAAGCTTGAGCAACTTTTTGTGCTTGAAATTCTCGAATCATTTCTCTTCTCTTACAAGAAACACCAATCACATTCAACAAGATCGCAAACGTATCAAAAAGCCAAACACACTCATTGTTCTTTTTTGCAATGGCTACAAGAGTTAGTTGAAGTTGATGAGCAAAACAATGGACATAGTAAGCACTTGGAGTATCTCCCCTAATCAAAGTCTTGAGGCCATTTATCTCACCTTTCATGTTACTAGCCCCATCATATCCTTGCCCTCGAATCTTGGATGGACTCAATGAATGTTCAACAAGTAGGGACATAATTGCACTTCTAAGAGACAAAGCCGTGGTATCACCAACATGAACAAGTCCAAGAAATCGTTCCACCACCTTTCCCATTTTTCCTTCAACATAACGCAAACAAAGAGCTAGTTGTTCCTTTTGGGACACATCACTAGACTCATCGGCCAATATAGCAAAGTAGCCATCATCTAGCTCCTCCACAATTCGCTTGGTTGTTTCTTTAGCACAACAATTGATAATATCTTTTTGAATAATTGGAGATATCAATTGACAATTGCCGGGAGCATTTTCAAAAGTGACCTTTGAGATGACTTCATTATGTGTGTTCAACCATTACAAAAGTTCAAGAAAATTTCCCCTATTAAGGGATTCTTCATTTTCTCTATGCCCACGAAATGCCATCCCTTGTCCCAATAGAAAACGCAAACAAGAAATTGAAGCTTTCAAGCGAATTTCATACTCTCTTTGAATCACATCAGTGGTATTTTCAAAAGAAATAAGAATTGATTTTTTCTTCTCATCTCTTAAGTTTGCATATTTCTCATAAGCAAGATTGTGAGCACTTTTAACACCACCAACATGTTTCAGAAATCTTTCCGGTTTATTCCATGACTTAAATCCTCCATTAACAAATGCATCTCCCCCAGCATTAAGCCCAACTTCATTCTTCAACAAATAGCAAACAAAACAAAATGCGGCATCTTTCTCAATACTATATTCAAGCCAATCCCATTTTTCAAACCAAGAAACACTAAATCGACGCAAACCTCCAAGGTCTTTGCGAGGAAAATCATGAGTTTTTGGTTGGCAAGGTTTTTTCAGAATATATGCTCTCCTAACCGCATCTCGTTCATTTGGAGGATAATCCATTATGCTAATTCTTTTTCCCGGGTCATGAGGAAGAAGCTCAACATCATAAATCAATTCTTTATCCTCTAATGGCACACTAGTACTACTTGAACCACCCAAATTTATAACATTTTCTTGAGCTTGAGGTAACTTATCTGTTGGAGAAGAAGACTCACTCTCTTGAGATTTCATTTTCTTGAACATAAATTGCCGAAGATCGGGTTGTTTTGTCATTCCTTTTGATTTTTTTGATTTAGGAGTTTCACTTGCCATTCCTACATGCAAATTCAATACACAAATATAAGAGTTCTATAAAAAAAATTAAAGTCTAAAGTTATTCACAAACATAAACAAGTTTGCATATCAAATAAGTAGAAATATAATTTATAAATTAATTAGTTATTTTGTGAAATAGATTATGTGCATTATATAATATCTTTAATTTAAACAAAAAATATATAATAATACTTTAGAATTGAATAAATGAATCGAATTATAAACGAAAAATTAAAGAACGCGATAAATTTAAAATCAATAAAATATTTTTCTTACCTCCAAAATCCTCCAAAACTCCTAATATTTCTTTTAGAACAGTTTGTTGTGTAGTCAATAATGCGTGGAATATGCCAATATTTCGTCCCTCTTTGATTTTAACTCTTTTTTATTCCTTCAGAATCGTCTCTCACTTCGTGGCTTTCAAAAGAAATTGTATTTGTGTGTATGTGTTTCTCACATACAGATACAGCCGCCGCTTTCTAATTTTTTTTGTAATCTGTATTTCTCAATTCTCAACATTTGTACACACTTTTTAAAGAAGCCGCCCTTTTTGACTTTCAATGGGCCCAAACCCATTAATATTAAAATTTACATTAAAGAAATCGGTTGGATTGTTTGGTTTGGGGGGACAAAATACTTAAAACAATTATAAATACATAATACTACTAGTAAAATTTTTTTTTTTTTGGGGGTACAGCTGTACCCCCATCGCTCCATATGGATCCGCCTCTGTTGCAGCGGAGTAACTTAAGTGGATTACATGTATGAAGACATGAAATCATGAGCCTAATTTAGTACTTATGTTTCAAAGCTTCGGTCTGCCTATATCCATCTGCATCACAGCTTAACCTGCACATTTAGAAAACATATGCGGGGCTGAGTATTCAAAAGCACTCAATGGTCACATGCCGAAATAATTTGAAAGCTTGCTCTTAGAGCTATATACTGAACTTGTCATCTCAAGCATCACACATGAGTTTTATTTAAATAACCTGTGCACGCCAAAATTGTAAAACTTCTATATATATCATCATAACATCATATACGTCTGCAGACAATTAACATGTATGTACCATAACTACGCATCATGTAACCTTGTGTTGAGAAGTAGGCCTCCTTCTCAAACACAGTGATCGGCCCGAAGGCTCCCGATCACAGTGACTGGCCAACCCGCTCGATGACTCACGGTCACAACTATGTGCACAAACCCTTACTGACATCTCGCTTCAGCATAGGGTCGATATCGTCTATTTCATGTAACCTTGTGTTGAGAAGTAGGCCTCCTTCTCAAACACAGTGATCGGCCCGAAGGCTCCCGATCACAGTGACCGGCCAACCCGCTCGATGACTCACGACCACAACTATGTGCACAAATCTTTACTGACATCTCGCTTCAGCATAGGGCTGATATCGTTTATCTCTCGTAGATGCATGGTAACATACAAGTTCATAAAATAATTTGGCAAGTCAATAACTTTAATATAACTTCATTCATATAAACATCATTAAATAGTGGGCACTTCAAATTAT
Source organism: Salvia miltiorrhiza (assembly GCF_028751815.1). Classification (NCBI taxonomy): domain Eukaryota; kingdom Viridiplantae; phylum Streptophyta; class Magnoliopsida; order Lamiales; family Lamiaceae; genus Salvia; species Salvia miltiorrhiza. The sequence goes on from NC_080387.1 coordinate 44,829,265, forward strand.
GAGTTTAGAAAGCCCACCTGATCGTGGTCTGACGACACTAGTAATTCTGAACTATTGCTTTACACTTGCTTGTATCCGACCTTCTTTGATGAGCAAACTGCTGTGAATTGTGAATGATAGAAGCAAACCGCTGTGAAGAATTGTGAATGATTTGTGTTTGGATGGGTATTTGCTTGTGTAGGGTTGCAGAATGGGGAAAAATGAAATTACGGTAGCTCACGAGGTTTATACTGATATAAGTCGGTTGGTGAAGCAGTTGACTAAAAAGATGAGCTACGTGTTGATCTAATGAGCTAATCTGCCTTAACAATCTTAAAACTCTAATTTACGCTAATAAGGCTGATTAATATTTAGTGATGGGCTTGGGCCTCTTTTATCCATTAACAAAAAGCTGAAATAATAACTAGCCCAAATAATAATTATTGGGCTTTTTGCATAAAACCAGTGTTGTGAAAATCGAACGAGGCGGCCGCCTTGAGGCGCGATAAACCCGCACCGCATATACGCCTTATGCATTTTTTACAAATTAACGCCTTAAAGAAATTGAGGCGCCGCCTCAAGGTATCAAATTATGAATGAGGCGGTGATAAATAAGTTAACTTTTAACCTATCACAGCCGCAATATTTGACCACTTTTATTCTCTTATTTCCAAGCTATATCAGCCGCAACTTTGGGGATGGTGGGCCTTAAAAATATTATAGTTTAACCCTAATGTATTGAAAGTATAAATAAGATGAAGATGAGGATCTTGATGATTGGGATGATTAAATTTTGAATATTTTACAAATTGAAGATTTATTGTTTTTTTATATATATTTTCATTAGTTTAATTATTTTAAGACTTTTAAACTCATAATTTATATATATTTTTTAATTTTTAAATGGTGTTATTTGTTTTTTAAAATTATTATGAGTTTTTTTGTGTGTTAGGTGTGAGGCTTACGCCTCAAACCGCCTCGAGGCTTACCGCCTCGCCTCGACGAGGTAAAACGCCTCAATCCCGCCTTAAGATTTTCACAACATTGCATAAAACTGAGACTTCTCTTTCTTCTTTAAAATAATAGAAAATAAAAAAAATAATATTAATAATATATATACTGTAGTGAAAATGTCGGATGTTACATAAGTTGAGGCTCAAATTATCCCACGTTGAGAGTATTGTTAAGTGTTAATTGTGTTAATTATAAAAATAAAATTATTTAATTATATCTGGTGATCCCTTACCAAAAAAGAAACAAATGTATAATTTTAGGTGAGGCAGGGAGTATAATTTGATTGCGTGTTACCACATAAGTGTGAAATTTACACACATCCATGTTATACAGCTGCAGGATGCGAGTTTTTTCTTGTCGTCACCGCTCACTCATATAACATATCACAAATGGACGATTGAAAGAAAATTACAAATGAAATTATTAACATGGAATACATAGGCATTAATGGTATTAGATCATCCAAAAATTAACCATGAGTGTACATAAAAGGGGCAAAACTTATAAATCCTGCAATCTTCAAAAGGGCCTCAGCCAAAAGCACCTACACCCACAAGAATAGGCAGTAGTGAGGTTTAGGAAAACTAGATGAATTGGAAGCAAGAAACATAAATGAAATGGACCCTATATTTTTCCAAGTAAAGACATGGTTTAATCCCTCCTGCAACATGTATTTCCATGTCAAGCAAACCAGAAATTCTGATTGAGCATTTGGAATTCATGGAATTCTTCCATAAATTCCAAAGCTGCTGCTGCATGGCTCATGCAACAAATAGAACCCCCTGGCCCAGATCAATTAAGGCAGATTTTAAGGTTTGTGTTTTTCTTACCAAAAGTGGAACCACCGCAGATTAACTATCGCCTCAACAAATTCAATGCTCTTCCAATTCTCACTCAACCAACTCATCAATAAATCTCTCCACAAAAAATAAAATATTGTGTCAAGGGTTTTGTTCTTGACAAAAAAATCAAGAAATGGAGCCCTTCGACTTCTTCCCGAGAAAATCAGGTGAAATGGCGTTGCAATCGAGGCAGTCGTGCGACGAAGACGACGATGCCGCCGCCATCAGTTTGCAAATCGGGCTTCCAAACTCGGGTTCAGGCGGCGGAAAGAAAGAAGCAAACTCGGCGGCGAAATACTGGATACCTAGCGCTGCACAAATAGTAGTTGGCTTCACTCATTTCTCGTGCCACGTGTGCAAAAAGACATTCAATCGCTACAATAATCTTCAGGTGATGATGAGAAATGATATAGTAAATGATTTGTAGTTGTAAATACTCTTGAGGTGATGATGTGGCTGTGTGTGTAGATGCATATGTGGGGGCATGGATCGCAGTTCAGGAGGGGGGCGGAGTCGCTGAAGGGGCGGCAGCCGCGGGGCATAATGGGAATTCCGTGCTACTGCTGCGAGGAAGGGTGCAAGAACAACATTGACGAGCCGCGGGCGAAGCCGCTCAAGGATTTCAGGACGCTGCAGACGCACTACAAGAGGAAGCACGGCAGCAAGCGCTTCTCGTGCCGCAAGTGCGGCAAGTGCTTGGCCGTCAAGGGCGACTGGCGCACCCACGAGAAGAACTGCGGCAAGCGCTGGCTCTGCGTTTGCGGCTCCCATTTCAAGCACAAGAGGTCCCTCAAAGACCACGTTGCCGCTTTTGCTTCCCCCCACCGCCCCTCTTCTCCTCCTACTTTTCTAAAACATTAATTCATCAACTCTACTTAATTCTACTGCTACAACAACCTACCTAGTATCACTATATCTCTAGTTGTTTCTCATTGTTTAATTTCGATAAATGTTTGTTTCCATTCTAATTATAACTACTTTGATTTTCACTTAATTTCAACTTGCATTTCATGAGTAATCTCCTCATCATTCTTGTTTTTATCATTAACATCGATGCTCAACATGTTTGATACACGAGTCTTACAATAATAGTATATTTGCTCGAATATTCACAGATATATAATCACAACCCAAAGAGGATTATGTACATCTGAATGTGGGATATCCGAATTTGTCCATTCTAATTAAATTAGGGTGTGTTTGCTTTTTATCCCTAAAAAAGAAGGGATAATATAATGAGGTATAATTTATCAGTTAAAGTGGGGACCACATTTTTTATATCTAGTTTAGTTTGAAGGATAATATATTTATCCACTGTTTATAAGGTGATATAAAACTATATTATCTTTTCTTAGGTATAAAATTATTCATTTTCCAAGGGCTAAGGAGCTGCCCGAAAAATTATACAAGCTGCTCAAAGTTTTTCATACATCAAAGCAAACAAGATATAATAAGGTGGTAAATGTAGCTTATTCCTTCCTTATACCTCAAAACGAATGCACCCTTATTGTTTAAATATATAACATGACTTGACAGTAGAGATGGCAATGGATCCGAGACCCGGTCCAGATCCGCGGATCCAGACCCTTTTTTCCGGATTTGGACCTTGCAAAATTTGGACCCGGCGGATCTGGACCGGATCTGGACCACTCTCTAAAAAATCGGATCTGGATCTGGAGTAGTTGATATAAAACCCAGATCCGGTCCATGGACCCGGTTATATTTAAATATATAATATTTTTATTTTTAATAATATGTACTCCCTCCGTCCCGGTAATCTTGTCCCCTTTCTTTTGGGCACGGAGATTAAGGAGTGTTGAGTTAGTGTTGTAAATTGTAAGGTCCCACTTGTTTTAAAAAAAGTAAGTATGAACTAATTATCTTTGTGTTTATCTTCTTTCTTCTTCACCTCCTCCCGGCAACAGTAGGCGGCGGAGCCACACCTGCGCCACCTCCCTCCCCGGCGTCGGCACAGCCACCGGCCTCATCGCCGCCTCTCTCCATCCGGAGCAGTGAACAGAATCAAGCAAAAGAACAAGAATAAAAATCAAATCTTTAGCCCAAGAACAATTTCTTCAACAAATTTTTGCTAACCAAGAACAGAAAAACCAAGAACAAATTTTTCATCATCTTCATTAACCAAGAACAAAATCTGGAAAAGCCAATAACAGAAAAATGAATTTCTTCAACAAATCGTTAACCAAGAACAGAAAAGCCAAATTTCTTCAACAAGTTTTCCATCGTCTTCGCTAACCAGGAGAAGGCATCGCGGCGGCAGCCCTATGGCTGTACAGTCGCCGGAATCGAAGGGGTGACGTTTGGATTTGAGGATTTAGGGCTCGGAGGTGGAGAGAGAGGTGGAGACGGGGAAGGGAAGCTGATGGCGAGGCAAGAGAAGAGAGAGTTTAGGGCTTAGATCTGTGCTCGACGGATTTACAGAGAGGGAAGGAGGGAGGCGGCGACGGCGGCGAAACAGAGGAGGAGAGGCAAAGCACCATGAATAGAGGGGGAAGAGGGGGGCGGCGCTGGCGGAGCATTCATGGGGGAGCGGATTTACAGAGGGGGAAGGGGGGAGGCGGCGGCGGCGGCGGCAGAACAGAGGGGGAAGTGGGCGGCGGCGCCGGTGGAACAGAGGGGAAGTGAGCGGCGGATTTAGAAAGAGGTGACTTGACTTCTTCTCTTCCCGTCGTGCTGGTGTAGGTGAGAAATAAAGAGGGTGAGAGAGACGAGAGAGTAGGATGAGTGAATTAATTAGGATGTTGTTTAATTAACTAATCAAGCCTTAAACTTTGCCAAAAAAGGAAATGGGACAAGATTATTGGGACAACCCAAAAAGGAAAGTGGGACAAGATTATTGGGACGGAGGGAGTAATATTTTTAATTCTCCAACCCTAAGCTCATTTTTATATTTTTTTAAGCTCATTTTTATATTTTTTTTCTTTTCTTGTTTATGTTTTTGATAAGTAAAATGTATTTATTTCATGAAAACACAATATATATATATACAAATAAATTGATAGTTCTAATTGCAAGTGAAACTAGGCACGAAACATGTTTATGCAATTTAGCACATGTGGCTGGAGTAAACCTATCCTGGCATGGGGAGGAGAGAGTAGTAAACTAGTAATCATGGAAGTAAACAAGCTGATCTTACAATTGACAATTATAAGATAGTTAAATGTAATTTGATGTAGGAAATATATTTAAGTATTGCTTATTCGAAATATTAATTTTAGTCACAATTATTTTAGAAAAGAAAATAATATGGATCTGGGTCTGGACCCGAGACCCTGTGGATCTAATGGATCTGGGTCTGGATCCCATTTTTTTGGATCCAATGGATCTGGATCTAAGTTAAAAAACATGGATCTGGATCTGGACCAAATAGGATCCGGTCCAGATCCGGCCCATTGCCATCCCTACTTGACAGTTGGTATATATGTTAAGAAGTGATTAATGTGGCTATCAATGGCCAATTAATATAATATCAATGGTCAATTACTTCAATTAATTTCGTGGTTATCACATTATTTTGCGAATATCATATAACAATGTATTTTATATTATTACACATTTTTTCGCAAAAGTGCGTAATAATCGCAATTTTGGAGGCGGCAACGACATTCGAAGTTTGGCGGTTGCGGCGTTGGCGAGAGAGAGAGAGAGTGGAAATCAAGGCGGCACAGATCGACACAACACAGAGAGAGGGGCGGCGGCCTGGACTTCTACGACGTTAGCCTCCTCAACGACTACAACCTGCCGATGATTGTGGATGCCAGTGGCGGCTCTGACGTGTGCATGCCGACCAGCTGTATGACAGAACTAAATGGGGTTTGCCCGTCGGAGCTCCGGATCGGAGGCGATTGCTCTCACTCTAAATTTTAAGGGGGCATTCATGTCGACTTTAATTTCTCATTCTTTTACACATCTTATTTCTTTCTTTTCATACCTACTCCCTTCGTCCATGAAAAATTGGACATTTCCATTTATATTAGTAGAGTCCACACAATTCTACTCACATTTAAAGTGAGAGTCTTACTCCACTAACAACTCTACTCACATTTTTTTAAAAGGGTTAATTGCCGCTAAATTCAAAAGCTTTTAAAAAATTCGCGATATTCTCACCAACTTCAAAATCGGCATATAAATACATGAATTGAAAATCCGTTCTTAATGTTCCCAAAATTATTAACTCCGGCGAGATGAGGTGGCAATCACTGATTATGTGTCAAATACATGGCAATTAGGTATTACATGTCATTTTTTTCATTTTTTAATAATCTTATTTTATTAAAATATAATACTTTATTAATAAATTAATTTACAAAAAAATAAAAAAATCCTACCCCCATCCCCAAACACCCCCAAACCTACCCCCCCAACCCCCCGACCACCTACCCCCTCTCCCCTCTCTCATCCCTTCCCCTACCCCCCAACCACGCCACCACCGCGCCGCCGTCATTCGTCTGCCCAAGCAAACGCCACTGCGCAAGGAGGCAGTGAGGAGGGTTGCTGTCGTCGGGAGTTTTAGAGAGAGAGTGGAGGGAGGCAGGCATGGTCAGCGGTGGCGGCGGGAGAAGGAGGAGACCAGGAGGGTGAGGTGACGCTTGGAGGTGGTCGAAGAGGCCGGAATCTCTGTGGGAATTCGATTGTGATGAGCTTGATTTTGAAGCCGGAATCTTGGGCCTTCTTCACTGGGTCGGAAAAGACAGGGGTGGAGATGATGGTGGCTAGGGTGCGATTTCGAAAACTGCAATTTGGGGCCTAGGGCATGAGCGGCGGTGAGCGGCCCGGTTTTATGAGGAGCAACGGCGGCGAGGAGGCCGCGAGGAGGGAGGCCACGCCGCGTAGAGGGGAGGGGCGAGTCGCTCCCCCCTTCTTCTTGTTGCTCGAATCCTTGATTTTCCATTGTTGTTGCTCGAATCGTGAGCAACGGCGGCGGGGGTGTTCTGGTCTAGCTGGGAACCTTAGATCGAGAGAGGGGAGAGGGGAGAGAGTAGAAAGGAGAGGGAGACCAGAGACGAGGGAGGCTGCGATTTGGGGCCTAGATTCAGGGAGGGAGGCCGCGATTCAGGGCAGGGAGGGGCTTCGCCATCCGAGCTTGAAGCTCTCGCCGGCGACCTGGAAATCAGAGCCCCAATTTTGCTTTTTCTTTTTTCTTTTTTTTTAATTGTGGTTGGAAATAAAAACGACGTCGTATTGTTTTAAAAAAAACGACGCCGTTTTCTTGCACCGCCGACTATGCCACGCTGTATTTACGGTAGTCCACGTCACCTTCAATTTGGGGGTTTTTTCTGAGTTTGGGAACATTAAGAACAGATTTTCAATTCATGTATTTATATGCCGATTTTGAAGTTGGTGAGAATATCGCGAATTTTTTAAAAGCTTTTGAATTTAGCGGCAATTAACCCTTTTTAAAATATGAGTCGTCTACAATGTGACATTTTTTTATGGAGTATTTTCTTTTCTTCGACGGCCAAGACATACATATTTCTGATATCGGCCATGATATTTGTTATCAACCTAATACAAATATTTTGATACCGACCATGATATTTGTTATCAACACCGATCAATTTATAAATGATAATACTGCAAAAGCTTTAGTTTCATTCTTGGATCAATATTGTTACTATTGACAAAATGCACAAGTATAATACCTCTGGATATGATTTTCCTACTAGTTCAAATGATTTTTTAAGAGGTACAAATTCGAATGTTTTAATTGTATACAACTCAAATCATTTTACAATAAAGGATTGGAAATGACTTTTAAAAACTGCCCACAAAATATTTGCTATGATGATAGTACTGATGATATGGGCATTTGCTATGATGATATGGGCACATGATGATAGTACTGCAAATCGAAAGTTCAAGTCACCTTAAGGGGTAAGCCAAACAACAAAGTAAAAAATTACCATTACAATTATGAAAAGACATCCAGCAAACAACAGAGTAAAAATTAACAGCAAACCATAAGAATATGTTCGCAGTCAATTATTTTGGGTAATAGTAAAAGAAGAAGTTGAGAATAGATTGGAATTGTCTATTTAGCTCCACTTGTTGCAAATGCCACACACAACTGTTATAAAGTATGACAAGTTGCAAAATCCAAGACAAACACAATAATAAAATTTCGTACATAAGCAAATATACATAAGTAAAAATGAAAGGAAAAAAATGGCTCAGTCCCTTAGATGTTCAATAATCACGATCATATCCGCAATCATTACATGTCTGTAAAAGTACTCATCATCGCCATTTCATCACATATTATTATTAATTATTAACTAAAAATAATACTAGTAGAAAAATGTGGCTGCCCCATTTTGATCTTCAACAACAACCAAACAAGAAGATGGAGTGATAAAAACAGAGCAACACAACTACTATTGCTTCCAGGGAACGAGTTGATAGGATACCAAGTTTAAATGCAACAACCAATAGCGAAGCCAGCAACAATCAAAGACTCAAATGACCATTAATACAATAACATGAAAAACAGTGAGATCGGATGAAGAAAGTAAATGTTCTTTAAGACAGAAGGAGGTTGCCTGAATTTCCACTCAAATTATTCATGTAAAAGTGATACAGTACATATATACATAAACAGCTTCAAATCTCTGGCAAATCAAAAACTTCTAGAAAGGGGATTTGATATCATACCTAAAAGTAAGGTCGACCTCCTTAGAAATTCAATTCCACTTAATCCTTAATCTTCTGAGTCCCTGCCGAAACTATATTCAGAAAGTTGAATTAAATCAGTAATCATGTGCTTCCTCCATGGTTAAAACATGAGCATGGTAGACTTCATGACAATAAAGGCATGGGGAAGACAATTTCTCTAGTCATCATCCGACACAAAAATTGGTATTGAAACACCAAAATTGCTTTTAGGATATTGAAGTGTTCCACATTGGATTAGAGATAGTGGCATGAGCCACTTTATATGGTGAGGCAACCCTCTCCCTTACAAGGCCTTTTAAGGGAGGAATGAGCCCAATATCCATTTCTAACATGGTATCAGAGCCAACCCAATCCAATGATGGATCCCCCCAATATCATTGTCAACAGATGGAGTTTGGGATAGTCCACGCTGCACGTGACATAGGATGACATAATTGCATCAGCAATCAATATAACTCCTGAATCTACTTAATTCAAGCTGTCGTGACTATCGCTAACTTATACAAGATGCCCCTACCTTGAACTTTGGTTAAAGACAGTAGCATCCAGCGTAATGTCACAGGTCAATTTCACATTTCAATACACTAGGAACATACAACACTGCAAGCATTTGACACCACTCACCAAAAACATAAATAAGAATAGTAAAACCTCTACAAATATCCAGTTAAGAGATAAAACCAGGCAGCACAATTAAAAAAATCAACAAATAAATTAACCCACGACTCTATTTTCAAACTTCTAATATAGAATCTATGTTGATGAAGGAGACTATTTATATTTCTTATCCACAAATAACTAAAAGGCCTATTTTTCAATGAGACGGAGGAAGTAATATTTTTTTGGATTTATGAATGAATAGATAAAGAAAAAAAATAAAAAATAAATAAAAACCAACATTGCAAACAAAAGATGTTGAAATTTGGATCACAATGCAGAGTAAATTATCAAAAGGGGAAAAAAATGGAGGTTGTAGATTTACAGATGACTAGTTCAGAAGTTGAGTGTTTCTGAGATGGCACACATCAGTCTCAATCTTCAACTTGTGAGCAGTTTTGAAGAGTTACAAAATTTGAGTGATTAGATGCCTCAGCAACATATATAAGCATATTCCCTCAAAAAAAAAAAACTTATATAAGCATGTGAGAGTTTAGGTATCCAGCTACTAAAATCTGCACAAAATTCACATGAAGAAGTTTTATGAGTCAACCCATTGAATATCTCTTTGAATATCTCACACGATATATGCCACATCACACCTGTTTTTTGCTTGAAATGTGTGATATTTTGATCTCATATCTGATTTGGAGCATAATGATGATTATGAAATAAGTTTCATGGCAATTGAAATGAAGTTGATTGGCAAATATTAGCTTGAGGAAGAAGCTATAAATTCAATGATGAACCAAATTCTTTACATTGTGGTCGCATTGGATCCAAGGCAAAAGATGAAGTATGTGCATAAATGCTTGAAATCAGTTTACGGAGCTAAATCATGGCCACTTTGACTAGTGAGGTTACATACTCAATGAATGAGATGTTTAGTTCTATATGGGGTTCTATAGGGTACCTCGAACACCTATTACTTCCACTGTAGCTCCATCGGATTTGAACGATCTTACACTCTTATCTATCTAGCTTTGGATAGTGAAGAAGAGCCTGATGAATCTAATAAGAACAAGCTTACACTCTCCCTCACTGAGAAGCTACACATATTGGCAAGGATAAGGTTTGTAAATTTGATATTTTGAAGTGATGGTTGAAAAATAATCTATACCCACATCTAGTTATTTTCGAGCCCGCATTTAGCAAAGAAGGTCGCATTTTCTCCTCATATAGGGGCTCGTTAGAAAGGAAATTTCAAATAGATGTTGTCTTATTCAATATTGTTTGTTAATAATTTTCATGTTTTATTTGTCCATAATGATAATTAATGTTAATTAGGGATTTGCATTCAATCTGGACCGAACCCACCCAAATCAGAACAACCCAAAACCGAATTTCTAAAATTTATCAAACCAACCCGAACCCACTGCACTCACAAATTTCTCCAAATCTATCATTTTTATATAACTTTTAATACATTACAACTATCATTTCAAACATTTTGGAATAGCGAAGGTCATTCTAAAATTTGGGGTCTGTTTCTTCCACAAAACCATACTATATTTGCAGAAAGTGAATATAATTCCTTCTCTGCCACTACCCAACTGCAAACTCCACACATTCTTGATATCTACAAGGATTCTAAATTATTCCTTAAAATCCAAACGCCGCCGCTCCAATGCCGCCTATACTCCCTTCGCACTCCCGACTGCAAATGCCTTCTTCAAACACGCTTGCACCTGGCGCTAAAGAACACACCCTCAACCGATTCACCAGCCTAGAAGCAGCTCAAGCCGCACAGCACAATCGAGCACTAGGGCAAGAAAACTATTTATATTTGTTAACAATAAATAAGACATTTTCCAATTCAGTAAATAAAATCATGTGCCTTCTCCATGAATACAACATAAGGGATAGTACACTTAATGATGATAAACACATGAAGGAAGCCAATTTATCTAGTCATCATCCGACACAAACATTGGCAATGAAACACCAGTTTCACCAAAATTGCTTTGAAGATGACATATAATTGCTTTAGAAAGTCATTATTATGCTAAACAATACCAAATAAATGGAAAACAAATAATGGAGGTAAAATTACATTGAAATGAATGTCGTTCGCCAACGTCCAAATGAACTAGAAAGGAGCATCACCGGATAGCGAGGGGAACTTGTTTATATAGCTTCACTTGTTGTAAATGCCACACAAACTTGTGTTTCGTATGACAAGATACAAAATACAAGCAAAGCAGTAGAGATTTTAATATTTGAAAAAAAAAAAAAAGTAAAGTGACAAGAAAACGAAATGGCTCAGTCCCTTAGATGTTCAATAATCGCGATCATATCCGCAATCATTACAGGTCTGTAAAATTACTCATCATCGCCATTTCACCACATATTATAGTAGAAAAATGTAGCTGCCCCATTGATCTCCAACAACAACCAAACAAGAAGATGGAGTGATAAAAACAGAGCAACACAACTACTATTGCTTCTAGGGAACGAGTTGATAGGATACTAAGTTAAATCCAACAACCAGATAGCGAAGCCAGCAACAATCAACACTGAAATCAACATTAATACAATTAACTTAAAAATAAAAAATATTGGATGAACAAAAAAATGTTCTTGAGCTTACTAGACCAGCTTCAAAGAATAAATCAGCAAGTCTGAAGAGCAAAAGGTCATTATACGAGCAGATAAACACCTTCCTTCCCATTCTTCTTTAAGACAGAAGGAGGCTGCCTGAATTTCCACTCAAATTACTTATGTAAAATTAATACAATCACTTTTCCAAAAAGATTTTGAAAACTAAAATAAGTTTGAAAAATAATAATTGAGGCCTCATTGAGAAGATTAGAAAGTCTACACATGATATTCAGACATATGCTTGTCTTTATAAAGTTTTTAATCATAGGCCCATAGATGAAAATCCGAGAGATTTAAAAGAATATTACTACTATATTTACAAAACTCAACTAAGGAAAATATAATCAGCAAAACCTTTTGATCTAATGTCATCAGATAGGAGCGAAAGACTAAAGAGTATTATAATCACGAATTAGTCATTTGAACTATGCATCTAATCATCACTTGACCGATCAGAGAAGTAATTTTACGAAAAAAAGTATATATATACAAGTCTAGTGGAACAGAGATCCAAAAATTTTAAGGCAATAAAAAAGGAATTTGAATTGGATGCAACAAGCCTCAGAAGGAAGGCAGTAGTGTGTTCATAATCAACGAATAATCATTAATAAAATTCCACTTCAATCATCATAGGCAACAATCAAATTTTCCAAAAACAAGAGTAGATTTTCGGAAATGTGAACACGGAAAATTCAAAAAAGAATCCAACACTATACGAGCAAATAGCATCGTCATAGAGAAATTGGACTGATGTCCGTGCTTGGATCCGGTGATATGCTTGCCAACAATTGAGCACACAATCATCGGTAAACATATAAGCAAGCAAAAAAGGGGAGCAAATAAAATAAACCTAGAAAAAGAAATGAGAATTAGAATTTTGGAATGGGAGGACTCAGTTTATGGGTGGTGATATATCAGTATGGTCGGCAAGGCAAACAATATGCCATTACGACGAACGAGACCTATCACAATACTCATCATTGCCCACAAATCAATTAAAATCAGTCTTCAAAAGCTATGAAACCTGAAAAAGTTAGAAATGTGTGTGTGTGTGTGTGTGTGTGTGTGCAGCGGCGATGCAAAATGAAGAGAGAAAGGGTGCTACTTAAAGGGAGGCGAGGGAGGCCACCGAATTAGGGTTTTGGGTTTTGGTTTGGAGTAGGGGTGCGGCGTCGCTCAGATTAACATATAATGCGCTGGAGTATAACAGAAAAGTTTTTTTTTTTTTTTAACTCAAAACAAATTCTTTTATTATTATTATTATTATTATTATTATTATTATTATTAATTGTTGTTTTTTTAGGGAATTATTAATTGTTGTTATTACTTCACGAACGTAAGTTATTTTTATTGCAAATGGAATACTTTTTGAAGGAAACTAACTTCAATTGTTAAATAATCGAAAGTGAAATCTCGAAAACAAAACAAATGAATCAGCGTCAATTAAATTTGTAAGTTTAAAAGAGAAAAAGAAGAAAAAAGGTAACAAAAAAATTGTAAGTTAATTCGTCTGATTTTTAATCATTTGTTTACTTTTCTTGGTCGGTTGCTAAGTTGAAATAATTCTAGTTGTACTAGTAATATTTCATAAATAATCTTTTAATGTAAGGTTGAATTGGAATAGGCTTTACAACATTCTAGATTTCTAGTATCCATAGTATAGCTCCTGTGATATATGGATAGAATTATCGGGTTGATAAATGGGAGGTTTATGTAGGACAACAATAGGTATTGGATTCGGCCCAAATGCGTGAATTCAAATATATTTTTGTAGAATTTGGATTTCAAAATTTTGGACACGAGCTCGATGAATCTGAATCGGATTTGAATCTGAATTTATAAAATAAATATAAATTTGAATTTTTAATTTTTAGATTCGGATCCACCCCAAATTCGACCCGTGGATCCCTTTTTTTTAATATATTATATTTTATATTTACTTTTCTAATAATATAAACATAAATATAAATATTAAAAATCAATACATAATACTAATACTTTAAAAATCAATACACAATACAAATACTTTACGCAATATAAATATTAAATATAAATATATAAAACATAAACAAAAATATTAAAATCAATACAACAATAGATCCGCGAATCTGACGGATATAGATCTGAATCACAAATTTTCAGACCCGTTGAATTTTGAGACGGATCTAAATCTCTGTAAATAAAATGGATCTGAATCTGCTATTTATAAGATCCGATCCAGATCCAACCTATTATCATTCCTAGGTCCATGTGGGTTATCATGTCCTACTCTACTATAACATAAATAAAATTATTCATTCATAAAGAAAAATATTTTTATATTACTTTTTGGCAGTTATAGAAAATAACACTTCAAATATTCGATGTTTGCATAATAAATTTTAGGGTATTTTAGGGGAACATGTAAACATGATAGGGATTTGGGAAATATTCTACTTCTTTATTTGGGCAAAATCATGACTTATATGATCTTTGTGTAATCACAACATCATCTTGAAAGCTGCACAACTTCTGCATATGTGCTTAGACTTGAAATATGACATTATTAATAAACGAAGCTGCACACCTTCTGCATATGTGGCAGTGTTAGGGCTTGAAATGCAACTTGAATTATGTTACTTGGGAATTGTAGTTATGCTAACTCTCTCACAATCATCACAAGCATGAGCACCAAACACACACACTTAACATGTTCATGCAGAGCATTGCACATGTCACCAGAGGGGGGAGTAGGGTGTATACTCATAATCCACAATTTACAAATTCAATATTGCTGCTCAGCGAGTTAAGGGGGAAACAATTGCTTCTTAGCAAGCCAAGGGAAAAGCAAACGTCAAGGGCAGACCAGAGGAATCATTTTAACCGTAAGCCACGAAAGTTGGTTGCGCCATCCGGGCCCTCCATGCTCCGTGCAGGGTGTTCTCTTAACCGTAAGCCACGAAAGTTGGTTGCGCCATCCGGGCCCTCCATGCTCCGCGCAGAGGTCACTATTTAATCGTAAGCCGCGAAAGTTGGTTGCACCCCCCGGGTCCTCCATGCTCCGCGCAGAGGTCACTACTTAATCGTAAGCCGCGAAAGTTGGTTGCACCTCCCGGGTCCTCCATGCTCCGCGCAGAGGTCACTACTTAATCGTAAGCCGCGAAAGTTGGTTGCACCCCCCGGGTCCTCCATGCTCCGCGCAGAGTGTTCAAGCTTGGATGGGAAGAAGCAAATGAATGCATACAAAGGAGGGAAGCAGCAAAGGAATGCTCTGCCACCGTCCGTGATTCCTATGCTCTGCCACCATCCGTGATCCCAATGCTCTACCACCGTCCGTGATTCCTATGCTCTGCCACCGTCCGTGACTCCAATGCTCTGGCATGATTTCAATGCTCTGGCATGACTCCAATGCTCTGGCATGACTCCAATGCTCTGGCATGATTTCAATGCCCCACCGTGATTTCACTGGTCTGCCGTGATTTCAATGCTCTGCCGTGATTTCACTGCCATGCCGTGATTTCAATGCTCCACTGTGATTTCACTGCTCTGCCGTGATTTCAATGCTCTTTCGTGATTCCAATGCTCTCTGTTACTCTGTGGCTGCTCTACCCTACTCTATGGGTTGCTTTGATCTATTCTAATCGCTGCTCAGCGAGAAATAAGCCGCCTTTTGGCGTGCTACTATCATCCATCGGTCTTCTCATGCGCTGGTTTTCTTACGCGCGGATTATCTATTGGATTTCTCACGCGCTCAACAATAGGGTATATTGTTCAGACTCGACAAATATTTATGACGGGTTTCCTCACATGATCAGAGTATCATATTTCTCAACTTCGACATGGGTCTTCCTATGTTATTCGGGTATTCTTGCAACGGTCTTCTGATTCATCCAACACAAAGCATTTATATTGCTTATCTATGCAAAGTATTCAATATGGGGTATTCTCAGCGCTGGTCTTCTTATGCGCCTAAAGAAATGGAAATTATTTATCTTTGTCAACATTCAACAAACAAGAAGGAAATCTAACTTGGAACTACAATTCCAAAGTCAAGGGAAAAATGCTTATCTTTGCTTTCTTAAAATATTAAAACTCTTATGTCTTCATGATTTGCAGGGATTAAGGAAAACAGCACAGCGCTGGCTTTAACAATACTTCGCTGGCTGAACACGAAGAATACCCGGTTCAACCAGACTAGGGGGAGTAGCTGATGAAGACTGAAATATGCACCAGCGCTGTGCTAAACATAACGTGAATATTTCTAGTTATTTTTGTTATTGTGGTTATTTCTGATATTTGATACAGGATTGCCCTGACTTTAGGCTTGGCTCAGCTCGGCTCCGCTTTCCAGCTCTGATGGCTCAATTTCAAGATGTAGATTAGAATAACGGGGCTTGGGCTTGATTCATTGGGCTAATGGGCTTTAGGGGTCTAATGGGCCCAAGGGCCTTAAGTTTATGTTCATGCTTATAAATAGGGCCTTGATGCATAGATTAGGGGATAGTCATTTTTCTAGCCTCAACTTGTAAACTGTAAAATACTCTCTCGATTATAGTGGAAAGCCCCCAAAAACCCCGTGGACGTAGGTCGTCTCGACCGAACCACGTAAATCCGGTGTCGTTTACTGCTTTCTAGTTTAGGTGTTGGTTTCTCGTTTCACCAAATTTATTAATCTATGTTTATAAGCATACGAACAATATGTTTTGGTATTTTAATTTAACTTTATTTTGTTGTTATAGGGATGTCAATTCAATTTAAATCGTGAACTTGATCTCAATACATAAAATAAGAAAAGAATATGCATTCATATTGTCATATTGGAGACCGAATCAGATTGGGCGTGCGGGCTCGGGTGGTAATTTTGGAAATGGTCCGTAATGAAATCCTTTCATGGGTGGGTTATGAATATGAGATCAATCATAAAGTTGAAATAAAAACTTAAAATAATGTTTAAATATAATTTATTTTTATAAAAATACAATTTAAATTTCAAACACTGGACCAAGTTGCTAATCAAACTCAATGTTTCAATAATATCATAATATTTGTGTTTGTTGAAAATTCAATTTTTCTAATTTTATTTGTATTCTGTAGAAGTTTTGAAATAAAATGTAGACATCCATCTAATTTCAAAACTCAAAATTAATTAAGAAAGCTTGGTGCACGTTATCTAAATTATTCTCCCATGCTTTCAAATGTCATTGGATCAACAATAAAACGAATTTGTCACTCAAAGATTTGGAAGAACGTATAGTTCGTCACATACTGAATCAAACATATTCAAATTCTACGAGTTATGTAAATCAGAAATTCATTCGACTTATACTAGAAGCAAATTCTTATTACTAAGTAGATTTATCATAATTTCATAAAAGTATCATATTCCCAATAATATAATATCACAAAATGCGTAGAGTAACTTAAAAACATAATCAGACCAAAATAGCAACCTTCATTTGGTATTCTTTTAGGATTAATTATTGGAAAATTCATATACTTTCACACATTTTGATTTTTTTCCTATAACTTTTAAATCTGTCCGACAATCCATTAATTAAATAATCACATGGGATTTTCCCCCATCGATATTTTCTGCCCCAAATTAAGTCCTAGCTGACAATCGAGAAGCTAGCGTAGCTATGTCGTCTGGTAACACAAACACCGTTTCTGTATTACCATTGAAGTTGTCAAAAATTTGGTTTAATTTAGGATTTAATCGTAATTTCTTCCTCAATTTCAGAGGTTGTTCCATACTTGCCTCTTCGAGTCACATGTTTGTCACTCCAACCTTCGGTTCCACGAAGAATGTCCACAAAATTGAGATCTTCTAGTAAATCTTTGTTACTTGATTGATGGTACAACAGTTTCCTGTTCAGGAGATGATGAGGTACAGTTCCAAACATGGAGTGTTAACACGTATATGGCAACAAGAAGGCATGCCATAAAAAAAAATGATCAGGTTATATACCAACGAGGACTAAGCCTCGTGATCGTGATTTCTTGTGATTTGCACAATTGTCGTTTTCTGTGGTTGCAGAGCAGAGTCCTAGATTTTCGACATACGTCCGGGGATGCAAAGCCAACACCTTGGCCCAAGCTGCTGGGATTTGGCCGGAGAGTTGATTTCAAAGAAAGAAACAGTGAGATAGAGTATGCGAAAATGGGTATTAGGGTTCCTAATTTAATTAAAAATATATTGATAAGATATTAATTGAAAAATGTAGTGAAAATTACATGTAATATCCAACATAGTGACACTTGAATAAAATAGGTACACGTAGAATTCGCATAAAAAAATTAATTAATCGAAAAATATCATCGAGGAAAAATTCTGAATGATTATTTAATTCATGGATTGTCAAGCATAATTTAAAGAGTGGATTTTTAAAATGGCCACTTTCATATTGTAAAATTAAAAATTGTCCACTAAGATAAAAATATTAAAAAATGGCCAGTGTTACCAAAATACCCTTCACATTAAAAATTAAAAAAATGTCCACTTTACATCACCCCTTTAAAAAATCCCGCAATTCACAACCAGTGTGAATTCACAACCAAAACAATTCACAACCAGTGTGAATTCACAACCAAAATTTTTTGGTTGTGAATTCACACTGGTTGTGAATTATCACAATTCACAACTAATCGAATTCACAACCAGAATTTTTTGGTTGTGAATTAACAACCAATCGAATTCACAACCAAAATTTAATTCACAACCATAATTTATTTTGGTTGTGAATTCAAGTAGTTGTGAATTTCAGTTTTTAAAGTTTGAATTCACAACTAAAACTATAATGTATTTTGGTTGTGAATTCATAGATCTGGTTGTGAATTCATAGATGTGATCGTGAATTCAAGAACATTAAGTTGTGAATTTATAGATTTAATTGTGAATTCAAGAATATTAAGTTGTGAATTCATCGAGATGGTTGTGAATTCATAGATCTAGTTGTGAATTCATGAACGTTTAGTTGTGAATTCATAGATCTAGTTACGAATTCAAAACATTTGTACAAAATTACATAATTTTCATCAATTTCTTCACTACTTATATTTTTTTCTATTAAAATCAAATTGAATTTAACTTTTTCTCAAATTTCTCTTTAAAACAAAATTCTTCCCAGATTTCATGGTACAAGCGCACAAATCTCAATTTCTAAAAACTCCAATTTAGAAACTAGAAACTAAACTTCAATTCTAAATCATATCCCATGAACTTTAACTTTCACCTTTGGTACACGAAATCACAATTCTAAACCCCTCCAGATTTTCTCTCTTTCACATCACAATTTCTCCAACTCTGCGCCTAGCACCCCGATGTTTCAGTATTTTCAAAAGCGATCCAATCAAACTAACACCGACGCTCTTAATCTGCTGCGTTTACCGCTGTTTTTGGATCCTCGTCGCGGCTTCCGCCAGAGCGGCGGCGGTGGTCGACGGCACGTGGAGGAAGAAGCGGGCGCAGGATTCCGCCGGAGACAAATAATTGGAAGACAACACCCCAGCCGCCGACTCTCCAGATCTGGAGCAAGATGTCGAAGATCATGGCACAGATTCAAACGGTGCGGCCGGAGTTGGCGGTGGCGCGGTCGGTGGTCTGAAAGAGTGTGGTGACGAGCTCGCCGGAGGGCGGGATGCGGTGGAGGTCGGAGAGAGAGAGGAACTCAATGAGGATGTGGCAGCGGAGGACGTCGACGAGGTTGGTGGAGGAGGGGCAGAAGTCGGCGGTGGGGGAGCGGAGGTAGGATTGGAGACGACGAGGAGAGAGAGAGGGGATGTATCGGACGAAATTGAGAGAGAGAGAGAGAAACCGTGAAAAGATAGAGGAGATGAAATGGGCTATTTTTTAAAATTTTATTGTTAGGGGTAATTATGACTTTTTGCATAAAAACTGGCCAATTTTTTAAGTTTTTATTTCATAGGCTAAATTTTAATTTTACAATATGAAAGTGGACACTTTTATATATTAACTCTAATTTAAAAGTCATGTAAAAAAACCAAAAGGTGTGAAAGTATATGAATTTTCGAACAATTAACCTTTTTTTTAATTATCTTAAGGAGAAACCAAAAGGCCACAATACTAGTAATTTATAACAAAAAAAATATATATATATAGAAGACCCAAAATACCTCATTGAAGGCAAAAAGAGAAATTAAGCCCAAGGGGCAAATACATTAACTTGGAAACTCAATTACCTTTACTGTAATAAAAACATATAAGCCGCCAATATTATAAAATCACAAAACCAGCTTCCTACCTAGTAAACTGCAATAATTATGCTGCAGAAGATGAGAAGATAGTAATCTAACAGTTCAGAGACAAAAGATCGAACTCTGGAATCCAAATCAGATGCCAGCATTACCAGTAGTGAAATTATATCAAAGGCATGCGCAACCTATCATATTACTCATGAATTCAAAGCCTCTCAGCTTCTACGATCTATCCGGTCTGATTCTATCAAGTTGAGTAGTATGCCGATCCAAGGTAGATAGGATTTGGGGCATCGACATGCCACCAGATACCACGATTTCTGCATAAATAAAACGAATACTACATTGGACTATATTCCCAAAATACACACATCTTAGAAAATACTTTTTGAGAATTCCAGTTTAATGTTTTTTTCTCCAAGGCAGTAAATAATTAGTCTCTGCCTAAATCAGCACTATTTTCCATGTAATACACAGTAAAAGTGTTTACATTTCAATCCATATCCTCAAATCTTGATTATCTACTGAAGTTACAAGATAAAAGAGATAAAGAGACACCAAGAAAAGTTTTCCCAGTAAAGAAGAAACAAGTTAGAAAGACATCCGAAAAGGGAAGGAGAAAAAAAGTTTTAAACTCCATACAAGTATCATTTGCAATGCCTGGGAACACTAAGTGCCATGTTATGTTCTTATATCACTGCTGGCTTCCAATCCCCTATCTGCCAATATACCATACATTCAGAAGGAAAATGATGTGTCTACACGACCACCCACCCAAATCACCCCCATGCCGTCCTACCTAATCGGCAACCAGCATTCCCTGTGTCCCACCATAAGTAACGCTCTCCCTACTAACCACCAGCCCCCTAAACCTTCTTCTCCTAACAAAATATTTTCCCACGTCCTTCCCCTGTACCTCACCTGAGTTCCATCAGTCGGTTTGATGACCCAAAAATCACCCAGTAATTGATTCCACAACCAACCAACTTAATGATCCATATTGAACTTAATCTTATCACTGACACCTCACCAGCTGATAGCCAATCCTTCAAACACTTCTAGTGCGTGTTCTCCTCTATACTCCCTCGAACTAATGCACTATCATATCTGCCATAGCTCCCTCCCAAAATATCATGACAGTGAGCTAAGAACAGAAACTATGATCTTTAAGCCATTTGGAACTGGCGTCTGGCGTTAAACCACTAACAGGTGAAATCTGAGTACAAGAAAGATTTGTGCCACTGCAGGTGCAATTCAGGTGGCCAGATCTCTATTCAAATGAAATTGTCTAGTTTCTTTAGCTTTCAATCATTGCAATAGTGGCAATTTCAGGTAAGGGTGACCAACATGGTTGTAACATAGACCAGGTTCTCAAAGGGACCAAAGGGACCAAAGTTGTAACATAGACCAGGTAGGAAGTATGTCAGGTTGGTGGGGGGGGGGGGGGGGGGGTTCTCAAAGGGACCAAAGTTGCAAAGTTGCAGCCTAGCAGGGGTTGCAGGAGAGGCACAGGCTTACAGGATGAGGCTGGCACAAGCACAAAGAAGATATTAAGGTTGATGAAGGCAGAATAAGGTAGGTTTAAATGGTTGTCGATAGATGCATGACAGTCTGATATAATAAGTTCATAGTATAGTTATAAACAAGGGGCTAATCACATTCAGATTTATATCTCACTTTTAATTTTTTTGCCAAAACAACAGTCAGTAAAGGCAAAAAACGCAACTACCTCATTATCATACCAAAATAGGTGCAAACATATCTTACCAATTCCTTCTCGTACAGACAAGTTAGGTCTAATAACATCTTTAGCATTGACCAGGAACATATCACCAATGTAAAGATGGTTCGTTGGGACATACACACAGCAGAGCTCTTCCTCTCCTGAATAACTCTGGTATGGAAGAAAAATAATAACTAAATAAGAAAAAAAATATATACAAGTAAAATCAACCCAAATTTGCAAATTCACCAAAACATCAGAGGGTCACTGTTATATTATTAAACATTAATCAAGAAATTTGATTAAATTGAGCTTCTGTGTTACATTACATCAATAGAGATACAAGGAGGAGGAGGGTTGCTTCCAGACTGGGCTAGAAGTCCAAGTTTTAATACTTAACCATGACAATCAAATTAATAAGTGGCTTTATATGCAGATAAATGAACAGAACTTACCAAAGAATTTTTGCATCTTTTGTTCACAGTTCATAGTGTATCAGTACATGAGCAGGGAAGGTAATCAACAACATGAAAATTAACGCATCAAAAAATTTGACAGATTAAAACTGCTGGTTATGCGCTTACTATGTGCAGGTGAAAATTACCCAGCCATAATTTCGATTTCGAGAACATCTCTCTTCTTCAATTAATTATCAACGTGACCATCATGCAACAAAACATTACAGTTCCACAGGCTAGAATGATCCAGTGTGCAAAAGAACCCACATTTAAGGGGCTAACATGACCAAGTCTACAGATATAAATCCAAGTGCCAGAAAATAATAAACTAAGAGATGCAAGACATGGCAAACCTGGAGTGTGAGAGATGAAGTGATGAACCCAAATGCGTATTCACCAATACGCGGATGCCTTATTATAGCCACTTCTTTGAAAGCCCGTGTGTTCTGATCTGCAATAGTAATGTCTAACAAACTCTGAATCCATACCTAGCAAAAGCTCTATTCAAGAGCCTAAAAACTTGAAAAAACAAGTGCACCTGGAGATATGGCAGCACTAATTTGCTTCGAGGCGTTGTAAATATGACGAATGAAGGGCATGCGCTTAATAAACCACTCTCCAAGGCTCAAAACAGAAGCCCCCAACCATGATGACATAAATACTCCAACCAAGAAAATAAAAGTAATGGAGGTCACAAATCCCAAACCTAAATCAACATAAGATACAGTGTTAGTAGCAGTAAAAATATGCAAAAGGAACATTTATAAATGTAGGATTCTATCAAAGATAATTAAATGAAAATTAACTATATAAAATAGATATCAGCGTTGCAAGAAATTAAAATTATTCGTAATAAAATTTGTTTCCGTTATAAGCAACATGATTTCTATGTATATACTTCTTTAGAATTATAGAAATTTTACTTCTATACTTCTTTTTTCCCAGAGGAGATGATAATCATGATATTTTTTTCTATTTCTTAACTAATACTAATACGTACAGTTTTGTAAGGTGAGTAACCTAATATATCAGATAGATATGAAAGTAATAAATGGTGACTATCTACTTTTAGACATTAAGTGAAAGTTCAGCATGCTTACCAAATATATCAATTCCAAGTTGAGCATAAATAGGAGAGAAAAAGCCATCCACAAAATGAATGAACCACCATGTTACATAGAAAGTAATAGCTATTGGTAGAAGGATGACACTGCAAAATGACAAAGTAGGTGCATATCAACAAGTGCACAGATGAGCAACAATTAGTTTCAGGTGCAAAGCAGAGGGAGTATTTACTAACAGTACATATATTCACTAATGTACATTAAACTTTGGTGAAACTATTCTGTAGAGACAAATTGTTATATACTATTTTTTTAAGTTGTAAAACAAGTATGATAAATAATGAAATGGTTTGTAGCTCAAATAATATAAAAAATTGAAAAACAGTAGTAATGCAGTTCTAACAAAATTTAGATAGTCAGAACTTATTGATTAATGGATGTTAAGAAAATAAGAGATGCCCTAGACTTCACATCTGGAATCACATGGGAATCCTGCAACCAAGTATCACTTGTCTCTCTTGTTCTTTTAATTCCCGTGGCCAATAAGCATTAAAATCTGTAATAAGTTCTTACAGGACTGTATATTACAATAAGGGTTTAGGGTTCTTTTGATTTTATTTTTAAAGAAAGCCTCTTACTACACAACTTGTCACATTAGGAATGAGTGCTCAATCCCTTCCTCAAAACGACTAAACTTTTTTAAGGCATGCAAATATTTTGTGATGTACCAGAAATCGATTAGCTACTAAAAAGCTAGATCCTTGTGCCCACATTAGGAAAGAGATTATTCAAGACTTCCTTCAAAACCACTAAAATTTTCTGAAGGCATGCATATAATTTGTGATGTACCAAAAATCCCTAAGCTAAAAACTAGATCTCTATCTAAATAAAAGTAAATAAACTGAATCAGCTAAAACTCTTAGCCTATCTATCTCTTTGTCATCTTCCACAGTAACCAAAATATTTTGTTTCTGTAGCACCTTGCATTGTCTTAGTGAGGTAGCAGCCCAATAATAATTGACAACAAGAGTGGTTCAAAAGATAAAAATGAAGCTTTCACACTGATACTCAACTTGCCCCTCATGCTTCTTCATTCGTAATAAGATAAAAATATATTATGTACTGAGAAAATAACTATTATGTCTGAGTGTCCAAATATATTGCAGGTCTATGCAATGAAGATTACCAACTGAAGAGATCAGAGATCACCAAATGCAATCATAGACCAACCAAAATGATTATGTCAAAGAGAAACACCTATATAGTAGTCAAATCAAAATCTAAAAGGCTCCTACATGTATTATACAGCTTAAGCTTAGAATTGTAAGGACCATGTTGGATAAATATTTTCTCACCATCCAGTCATGAACTTCTTCGAAGCCCAGCTCCTCACGACTTTGTAAAATGTCTGCATGATTACAAAGATGAAGAATTACACTTTTATCTTTCGATACAAAGCAATTTATCTAAAACCAGCACAAAATCGGGTATTTATATTGATGAAGAAGCAATACAATATGTTCGCATGAATTATATGATGAACAAGCTCTACAAAATACAAAATATCTTTACATGCACAGATCATTATCATTATCAGCTTGGAGATGGGGATGAGGAGTGGGTTGCAGGAAAATAGTACAAGATGAGCTGATTAAAGTTAGGCAGCTCTCCACTACACAAAAAGAAAACAGAATGGCACACAGATGATGTCCATATGTCTTGTTTCTAATCATCATCCCCCCCCCCCACCCTCTGATAAATCCATCCATCTTAATACTAGTCTTCTGCATGTGTGACTAAACTAAGCAATTACAACCCTCAATGTAAAGAGACAATGGCAATTTACAGATAATTCTTTAAAAGAGGTTTGCAATTGCTAAAAGACGAGGATAATCAACGGTTTCCTTCTGATACAAAATTCATCACATCACAATAACTCATTAGTTGTTTTCCCACTACAATACTTAAATTCAGAATTAGTGAACAAGACAGTCTTTATTGCTAACTACACATAACTCGCATTTCATATATGCAATTAAAGAAACAAATAACGATAAAGCTCGTCCAATATAACAAAAGAGAAAACAGGTGGCAAAAATAACTCCTAAAACCCTAAAACGGAAATAAGAAAAAAAGAAAGAGGAAGAATCCAGAGACCAAAACATAAGTGCAGAAAATACCTCACGGCCAGAATGATGGTGGGAGGAGGAAGCGGAGGCGGAGGAGGGGCCGTCGTCATCGAGGCGGCGGTCAACAGAATCAGCCACCGGTATAAGAAGCTCGCGATCTCTGTCTCTGCCGCTGCCCATCACGCCGAGAGATTTCTCATCTCCCATCACACACACTCCTTAAAGACTCTCAGTCTTAACAGATTCAGTGTTCAGCCGCCCCTCTCTCTAGAAATTGAGCTTGAATTGAATGAGCATTCCTTTACTGTTATGGGTTATGGCTGGTTAGATTAGGCATCAACCAATAATAATGAGAACCAATTTAAATTGGTGTTTTAGTTGTAAATCACAAAATTCAACGATGGATGACGATTGAATTTGGGCCATTTGATGAGCTGTCCCCAACCACACCATGCCAGCTCTTTCCTTAAAAAGACAAAATATACACTGCTATTTTGTTTTACTACTAAATACTTTAGAATAAAATACGGCGACAATCATATGATAAGATAAATGTATAAGGGTTAATCACATAAAATAATATAGTATCTGCGTAAATTTATAATTTTCACGTAAATTTAAAACATTGCACTTACAATATCATATAGTATTACCTTTTTCAATAAAATTGTCTGATGGGTATGCTAACAATTTCGTTAGTTTTAATAATAAAAAAATGAGGATGCTGTAATTGTAAAAATATAGTGTCGTAATGCAAAAATTTAAAGAGCGCGCAAAAATTATAAATTCAAATAAATATTAGTACTACTATGTTATTTTAGCAATTATTCATTTCTTTTCAATAATAGTCCAATCTTTGATTTCTTAAATTTTTCTTTATTTTTGCTATTTCCTTATGCCTTTTTCCGCTTTCGGGTTGGAAAGAAGTACAAAACATTAATTATTTATAATAATAATAATAATGTATCCCACTGTCTTATAATGAGAAGATATTGTTATTTTCTTTAACAGGACATGTAACTCAATTAATTGTGCTTATATTTGCTAGTGAACTGTAACTGACCCGACAAATATTGTGCTTATATATATGTTATTCGCTTATGGTCGATCTGATAATCCATCACATGTTTTTTAAAGAAGTAGTTGTATGTTGGTTTGTGTTTTCCACAAGTTTCGCACGGCTAATAGAGCCGCACACTTATCAGCTCAAGTTGCTGAAAGCGTTGGACAAATGGTTTCTCGAGGTGGCTTAAAGATGTGATTGTTAAGGATAATAATTGAATAAAGAGTATCTTTCCCGTTTTAAAAAAAATCACTAACAAAGTTATTTATCGCTTGTAATAATAACAAAATAATGTGACATGAAAGGTATTTAGTATAGGAATATAGAAAATAAATAGCATACATGCTCAGCTACTGCCGTTCCGAGTTAGTTAGTTTGCTTAGCTGTATTTTCCCTTTTGCCTTATTTTTCCACGTTCCTTTCATGTAGCTAGTTGTATAAAGAGGATGTTGAGCTTCGATTGTAACTCATTCACTCAATCAATAAACTTGTTTTTCCTCATTTTACATCTTTCTCTCCAACAAAAGACATTTTTCTTGTTCAAATTAACTAGTCTTATGCATTCATACAAATTTAAGCATCGTCACTTCACCTAAGAAATTTCGAATAGAAAATATTATCGTGTTGCACTAGAAAAAATAAATACAGTATATTTGTATTGTTACTATTAAAATGCACATAAATATCAAAAGTTAGCCTGAAGTTCGTAAAAAAAGTCATCATTTCTTTCTTTCAATCCTTCTTTTATTATAACTATTTATGACACATAAGAAAAATTATTTGTAGAAGAGCAGAGAGATAACAAAAAGGGGTAATTATATTCATAACCACATTTTTACTCACTATAACCCTGTTTAAAATAATAATAATAATAATAATAAATAAATAAATAAATATAAATTTACTATTTTATCCTTTAATTCATAACATCCAAATAAAATATACTTGAAATCTTTCTATTTCAAACCCATTTTTTCACAGTAGCCATTTATTTCTAAAATATTAAAAATACTAACAAAAGTATTGTATTATTCCTGTAATTCCATTTTAAAAAGTTCACATCCCTATTTTCTTTCTAACGTAGCCATTTTTTTCTTCACGTAACCCTTTCATGCACAGTTGCTCGAATACATTTAAAAAGTATTGCATCTTTTTTTCTGGACAATTGTGCCCAGTTCTTGAATGCATTATAATTTTATTGCAACAAGATAATATCATATCATTAGACAAAGACTTGATTCTATTGAAATTTATTGAAATAAACTGGATTATTTTAAATATTTTCAAAACAAATTATGTCAATCTAATATTTAGAATGAGCCCAGTTAACATAAACCTAGCTAGTTTGCGTTTCAATCTTGATATATCAATGGAAAGAAGAAGAAAAAGACGACCAATTATAGCGCTTATAATTGTTCCTCCGTCTCAATAGAGTCTTCTCCAAATAATTTCCAAATTCCCTTCCAAATTTCATTTCTCTTTGATTAGCATGTGTGCAATTTCTACACTCAACTTAGTTTTACACAAAAATAATAGTACAAATTTATAGGGAGAATTAATTGTGTTTTGGAATTTGATATGAAACCATACATTTATAAGGTATTTAATTTTGAATTATAAAATATAGGGTAATAATAATTATTTATTACTATTATTTTAAATTAGGGGCGTCAATGAATTTTTGTTAGGGTGCGTTCTCTTTGTAATTTTATCATGAGAAAAGAGGGATAAACAAAAATTAGTCTCAGAATGATAAAATCCCATGGTGTTGAGAGAGGCCCAAGTCTTTACAATAGTGTGTAGCCCAAAAAATATTTTACAAAATAACTCATAGACAATACCACCATTTTGGAGGCCCTTTCGCCACAAAATAGTTTGCAAAAAGTGTATATGAAAAACCTAGGTTTCAGCAGTAACAAGTTGCGACAATGAATAACTTTAACAAATCAATTAATCTATACAATGTAAAGTAGTTGCAGTACCAAGTTGTATTAATGATATATGGAGTACATTTTATTTATAAACTTCCTATGAATATTTTGCATTTTAATGACAGTGATATCCATTTTAACCTTGAGGTTAGTATCATATTTTAATATTTTGTTTATATTACTTTCTCTTTTCATTTTTCTAAACTTCTACTTTACTTTTACACTCAATTATTCTTCAGCTTTCTAGTAATTTAATATGTTAACATGATTACCTAATTAATACTCTCTCCGTCCCACGAATCTTGATGCATATTCCTTTTTGGACCGTCCCACGAATCTTGACGCATTTCTACATATAGTAACAATTGGCTAAAAAATAAGAGTTCTTATCATTTTTCTACTTTATTACCTACAGACTTCTACTTTATCATTTTTCTACTTTATTACTTACACATTTAAAACACTAATCTACAATTCCTTAATTTTCGTGCCGAAAATAAATGCATCAAGATTCGTGGAACGAAAGGAGTACATACATTTTAGAAAATCGACTGATTATTTGTTGTCTGTGTGCACCAAAACCTCCTAAATTCTCTGAATTTGTATGCACGTAGTTTTATCATATTAAGAATTATGTTCACTATTGTATATATTCAATTTAATATTTTTTTGTTGGACATTGGAATATATCTTGTGATTCTTAGTTTGGGCCAAGCCCAATCCAAAATCATACTCCCTCCGTCCCAAATGAAATGTCCTGTTTTCCTTTTTGGGCTGTCCCAAACGAAATGTCTTGTTTCCTTTTTTGACAATACACTCTCACTCTATACTTAATATTTAAATAATTTCCACCAACCCACTTTATCTACTTTCTACACATTTTTTAATTTCCGTGCAAAAAAAAAATAGGATATTTTGTTTGGGACGGAGAGAGTACTATTAAACTGCTTGGACATGTATACATTTGACTATGTTTTGGAAATTAGGCTTATAATGTATCGGGGAAATTAAAATCTCTCTTTTTAGGCAACCTTTTGGAAAATTGCTAATTTCTTGTGGTAAATGACGTATAGCTTATTCTTTCTTACAACTGTAATCGATTGAAAACCGAGCTACGTTGCATGTTTTTTTTGTAAACATATTTGTCATGCGTGATTATTTTAAATTTAAATATTTTTAAATTAGACTTAGTTTTAAATGCAATTATGGAGAAGGACATTTGGAATAATTTTAATATACATTTATGAATTAAAAATTGGGTGTATATATAAAAATTAGAATTTAAAATATTATATAAATTATTTAATTCTCTGTATAAATTATTTATTTATTTATATAAA
The DNA here is from genome assembly GCF_028751815.1 of Salvia miltiorrhiza. Classification (NCBI taxonomy): domain Eukaryota; kingdom Viridiplantae; phylum Streptophyta; class Magnoliopsida; order Lamiales; family Lamiaceae; genus Salvia; species Salvia miltiorrhiza. The sequence continues at coordinate 44,858,949 of NC_080387.1, forward strand.
CATATTTGTTGTTGTATTTTAATTTTTATATTAATTATTTACATTTTTCTTTATTTTTTAATTAATTTTGGGCTATTTATACATGAACCTTTAATAATAATATAGCTTAGACTTTTAAGAGCCCAATATTGTTATATTAAATGAAGGTTATTAATTTTGTTATATTTATGGTTTGGTGTTATTTGCTTAAAATGAGATTGACTTAAATTTTTTGATTTACAATCTATATATTTAATTATTATTAAGGGGGTCACACATGTACACCTTGGAATTTCAGAAAAAAAGTTGATAATTGGATAGAACACTTTGAGAAACATTAATGACAATCATCTTACTACATTTTCAAACAATTTGCTAGCTAGATTATAGCTTGCATGACCTTAATTCTTTATACACAAACTCAGCACTGCACATATTGTGAGTTTGTTGAGAGGCAAAGCTCTGTATTTCAATTAAATGGGAGCGCCCTTAATTTGAAAATTTGAATGGCGATGAATTAAATTAGCAGTGATGGAAGTTAAAAGCATGCGTGTGTTGTGTTGGTATAATTTAGTATGATGGTGGGAAGTTGCTAACGTGCACGGTGGGCACCGACGTGACAAGTCTCTTGTGATTGCATTCAAAGCTTGTCCTTCTTGATTTACTCCAGATATGCTACCACTACCCCTACAACTACAATCCACATTTATTTTTGTGGAATTTAACCTTATTATTTGAGAGCTCGAAATTCCTACTTACATTTATTCTTTTGTTTGCTTTCACTTTAAATGACCAATTCGTGAGCATCTTCCAAAAATGCATTTTGAAAAATACGTCAATTTTTAATAGCGGCTGTAGTTTTATTATAGGGAATTGTTAATTAGTGCACTCACTTTTATCAATTACTCCATATAATTGCAACACTACAATTTTGGTAGTAAAGAAGTTGGTATGTCGAACATTATATTAATCGAAGTGAAAATAATGACAGCGTGCAGTTGCACTTTGACATCACCGGCGCCGGTGAGACATGACATAGCTACTATTTGGTGACCACAAAAAATTGAAAGGTATTATTTTACAACAAATTAAACAACAATAATATTATTGCAATGTTTCAAGGTTGTGTTGAAATTGTGATAAAAGTCTAGATTTGTATACTAATTGACTATCAACCTTTTCTTAAATAACACTTTTTAGGAATATTAAATACTAGGTTCGTTTCTTATAAGTTATAAGTGTCTTGTTTGTTTTGGACACAGTTATTTAGGAAGAAGTTAATTGGATTATTAAATGATGTGATGTAGACTCTAAAATTCTTATTTTTTTAAGACTAATTTTTTCATAAAAGAATATATGATATTTGAATTGGGACAAAAAGAAACATGTGCACGTGGTTTCAAAAAAAAAAATACTTGAAATGGGACGAAAGGAGTAATACTCTTAAAATATTGATGAGAATTAAATTGAATCAAGTTTTGATTTGAAGTATGATCAAGGACATTATAACTAATGAAACTTCAAGACACAACTATATGCGATTAGTCTTATATATAGTATGTATATAAATATATACATACATAAATTTGATAACTTGAATGCATATTTAAAAACCATAGAATATAATCCCGTTTTTTTTTTTTAAACCATAGAATATAAGAGGAGTGATAAGTAAAAAACAAGAAAATTACTAGTATTTATACTCAAGTTTCTCTTGGCATATTATACACGCGCAGTAATAGTGGATGACTATCACATTTTGCAAGTGGCTAAAATTTGAGAAAATAAGTTAAATCTAAGAGAATAAAAAAATAAATAAATAAACAAGGTGATGTAAAAGTTGGATGCAAAAATTCCAAAGTTCTTTGGATAAAGTTGAATACAAATTCCAACTTGGAAATGATTAAAAAAACTGACGAAGTGCCGACCCAGAGACTTTAGTATTATGATATTTTTGAACCAGTTAAATAATGATATCCAAAAAATAAGTAAAAGAGTATTAAAAAAAAAATCGCATGCAATATTACAAATTTTACTATCTCTATAAATGATCATGTAATAACTAATCCATAACTCGTCATATTTGATGAGAACTCGTTTGAATAATAAAGAGGTAATTATATTTTAATAATATTGATCGTGGTAGAACATCACATTAATTTTTTTTGATAAATATATAATATTAAATAAAAAAATTAAAAAAGGCCGTGCCACAGGGAAACATCACATTAACTAGAATAATAAGACTAGTATAATTCAATTATTCAAAGTCGTTTACAATTTAAACATGTGCACATGGTTCACGTTTAACAATATTCACTAATTATTTGAATTTATTTGTATTTATTTATTAATATAATTTGTTGGGATAATTGGACATTTTCCACAATAACAATTAAACATTATAAAGTAAATATTAATAATAAATAAACATATAACAAAAAGTTTAAAATTAAAAATTAAAGAAAAATCATGGAGGCATGTCAATTAATGTTTAGATCCGTTTTGAAAATGATTTTAATGCTCATTCTCGTCCCAAATCCTCTGGAGTATGGAAAAATGGTGTGGTCAACACTATATTTAATTATATTTTTTTTACTCAAAATAGAAAACGAGCCTATTCTAACGAAATGTTCGAAAATGGAAACAAACTTATTTTAATGGGATATGAAAAATATTATTTTCTTGATATTTTATTAATTTAGGACTTGAAATAAACTCTGTATGTAGGGTTTGAATAATTGAAACACTTATTTAAGGTTTGAAATTGAAAGTAGTATCTTAATTTTTGTTATTCTCATTAAATGTTTTTAAATTAGAAAACTACATGTCAACTAAAAAGAATCAAATATGGGCTGTTGAGTCTTAGAATGATTCTTCACCCCTCGATATCCCACGGGCTCGTTTGATACAAGGTATGAAATAAGGTGCGATATGTTTGATTGAGATATTTTTTTATTATTAATATCATGTTTAATACTCCCTCCGTCCCAGCTTTTAGTATCCAACTTTCCTTTTTTTGTCGTCCCACATTTTAGTATCCATTTCTATTTTTAGTAAAAGCAGGTGGGGCCCTTACTCTACTTTAATTATTTTAACTCTCACATAAAATGTGGACCCTTATTCCACTCACAACACATCAATCACTTTATTAAAATCCATGCCGTTCTCAACTGGATACCAAAAGCCGGGACGGAGGGAGTAAAATATATTAAAATATTCGTAAAATATAATATATTGTTTGATATGATGTATTAAAATTATATAAAATTATTGTTAATAATCATAATTAAAATTTGGGGTAAATATCACAAAAACCCCTGAAGTATACCCGCTTTATCAAAAATACCCTGAAACTTTCAAAATGTTCTCTAAACCCTCAAACTATTAGATTTTTATCAAACATATCCCGCATTTATTTTCCGATCACCAAAAACGTGATGTGGCTCGCCGGATGCCACAATGTAATTTATATTCTTTTTTTTAAATGCAATGGAAAAAACGACTTCATTTCGTACCATATTATTTAAAAAAAAATCACTCTGAAATTTAAAATTGACTCCTATCGTGTTTGAAATTCATGCTAATAACCTAGAATAAGGGATAAACACGGTAGAATATGGTACAAAACGAAGTCGTTTTTTCCATGTCATTTAAAAAAAATAGAATATAAATTACATTGTGGCATCCGGCGAGCCACATCACGTTTTTGGTAACTGAAAAATAAATGCGGGATATAATTGATAAAAACCTGATAGTTTGAGGGTTTAGAGAACATTTCGAAAGTTTCAGGGTATTTTTGATAAAATGAGTATAGTTCAGAAATTTTCATGATATTTACCCTTAAAATTTGTATTATATATACCACGGAAATGGTATACAAAATCCCTTAAATTAGTATAATATTTTTAAATTTTTAAGTCATAAATATATTATACACCCTAATTACTTTTAACAAACGTGTGATAGTATTTTCCTATTGATAGTTCCACTAATCGTTTTTTTTTACTTTTCCATTTTTACAAAATCATCAAATCGCCGGTATTCTTCTTTTAAAAGGGGATCAAATAGTCGGTATTTTGTACAAATCATTATTCAAAAGCTCTGGTCATCAAATCGAGTGGCATGAAAACTAAGTTATCGAGATTTTGAACTGGAAATTAAGAAAGTCCAGCCCCCAGCAACCCCTTTTTTTTATGCCGACGTCCCTATCTGCATCTATAGTCTATATAAATACCATGCCTATTATTTCTACAAATTTATACTAGTAAAGATCTGATTCAACATAATTCAGTAAACAACAAAGAAATTCCACAGGAGAATACTAATTGCACAGCCGTGGTACATGTACATGGGCTTCTCCATTAAAAATGTCTGTTGTTTACACCTTTTTTTCTCCATCCAAATCCAAAAAGAAAATAACAAGGGGACCCCTACCATTCAACTTGAAGATTTGGCCTTTTGGTAGCACTCAATTCCCAAAAATGACAAAACATCATCTTCTGCTCCCAATTATTGATTACTACTAAACTAATCACTCATTGCAGAATATGGTACTAAACAATGCAATTAAATGAAAACGGATCCCCATTATTCAAAAACCAAGAAAAGATTCTCTCTCCCACGAACCCAAAATCTGTGTAGTAATAATCAAACTAATTCGTGAAGATAAAAATAAAAATAAAGGTGCAAGATTTCGCCACCCATAATTATGGTTTGCGTGGATCTCAGGTCACTCATTAAAACCCAATCTACAATGCCGGTGACCCTTAACTGAAAATCGTTCACCAGTCTCTCTCACTTTCTTGCTTTCTTCACATACACAGAGGTGTGTGTGTTTCAAGAATTGATTCTGGGCATCATTTCTTGCCGTTTTTTGATAGCTTCGAAAAATGGTTTCTACGCAGCGCTGAGAAAGATCGGAGGCCCTACAGGTATCAACCGCAAAGATTCTCTCTCTCTCTCTCTCTCAGAGGAAGCAGAAGTTTTTTTTAGTTGAGTTTTGACATTATTCGAAAGCATCAAAAATCTGAATTACAAGATTTAAATAAAGCTTTGTCCTTGTCTCTTTCTTCCATGTATGGACGGCAGCTTATTTATCACTCTTTACAGTGTTGCAAGATGTGAGTTTCACTTCCACATGTCAATTCTTGCATTCGGCTAAGAAGTTTGACTCTTTCAATCTCACAAAATTGTAGCTCAGAAATATGCCTCAAGACAGCCTAAGATCCGTTGTTTACCGATCCTTCGTCACGTGTGACGACCCCAAAGGCGTGGCCGACTGTAATAAGACGATCAGAAAATCCAAGAAAACCCAACAAAAAATCAAGAAAACGTCACCACACGGCGAGGAGGAGTTGTGTTTTCAAGTGATGGAGGTCTCCCGAGGCGCAGAGAGGCTCAACCAAGTGGCGGATAGGCCTTCGTCGGAGCATATCGCCACCGACTTGTTGAGAGGCGCTCTGCATCTGCGCCACTCTCTAGTCATGCTCGGGAAATTGCACAAGGCCTCCGACTTCATCGCCACCAAGCATAAGGAGAAGAGGCCTCTTGATTTAGCAGTCAATGGTGGTGGTGGTGATGATGATAAACCCAGAGTCTCTGCATCCAGAGATTGCTATGATGAGCTGAGGGAAGTGATAAGGGAGAGCTTCGCTAGGCAGAATCTGTTGCCTAAAGAGAAACTAGTTTGTGATGTTGACAGGAAGCACTCTGAGTTGTGTGTGGACTTGCCGTCTTCTAGCTCCAGCCAGGCCTCGTCATCGTCGTTGCTCCTCTCCCGTTCCTCGGGGTGCTCGCCATCCTACAGCGTTCGGCATGAGAGGACCAAGCAGGGCTCCTCCAACTTGATCGCCAAGCTCATGGGGCTGGAGGAGGTGCCTTATGCAGCTAGGGAGGAGGGGATTCCATTTAGGAGGAGCCCTTTGCTTGATATTGATCTGCCCAGGCCTAACAAGCCTCAATTCATGGTGCAGAAGACAGTTAGAGAGAGGAGAACGTTGGAAGAGATCATTGAGACAATGCAGTTTAAAGGGATTTTGGGGAGAAAGTCTGTAGATGGATCTAATGCATTGTTCTTGAGGAAAGACTTGGCTGCTAATAGCCCACCTATTGTGATCATGAAGCCTCTTCATGATCACTGCATCAATGGAGGGGAGCACATGATCAAGAGTAAGCAAATGCCAAGAAAGATGAGGGAAGAAGAGCTTCCACCTACACCACAGTTGAAGGATTCTGCAGCAGACCGATCTTCAAAACAGAAGCTCGATAGAAGCAAGGAAGGGAAAGTTCGAGTGAGGCCGCCAGTCAAGAAAGCAGCACTAGATAGCCTGTCTACGACGAAGATGAAACAACCAAAGCCTCCGCTTCCACAAATGCAGAAGAAAGAAGCTCCTAGAATAAGGAAACCTGCAGATGCTAAGCCTCAAATTAAGCCTAATAAAACTCAAGACTTGGCCAAACTTGCCACATTGAAGCATACCAAGACTGTGAGAGGAAACAATGTCTCTAAAACTCAGGTTGCAAGAGGAAAGGTTTCGGCCGTGGATAAAGGCATGAAACCAACGTCTCTTAGTCGAACTGTAACAAAGAAGAGTCATCGCAGAGGTGAATCCAACAGCAAGCCCTCATCACCTCTAGTAAGTTTTAGTGATGATCATCATTCAATCTTAGCATTTAGGTAGTTATATCAATGAAGTTTTGTAGTCTGCATAGTAGAAGTATCTAGTCACCATCTTAGCTATGCTATTCTTCTTGAAAATATACTAAGCTAACATCATGAATAAATGCAGGTTGAAAATGCACAAAGTAAAGGCAATGCAATCAGTATTGAAACTAAGTCTTTGGTGAAGAATACAGAACCAGAACAAACTACTGGGGAGGTGGCTAAAGCTTATTATATGCCTGGTAAATTACTAAATCCAATCAATGGAACTTTTCTTAATGCTTTTTTGTTTCTACTAGAAATGTACCTTATTTTGAAAATCATAGTATGCTATCTGTTGTACAAGTAACTATCATATCCTTCAAAAAATTGTGTAAATCTGTCTGTCATTCTATTCATGCACAAAACTCATGGATTTCTTCTCAAAATTCACTTCTGAATTTCTTCAGATGCAGTGAAAATATGAAATCCATATGTGGTTTTCTCTCTCTGTGTGATAGAAAGTAGCAACTCTGTATTGCAATGATTTTTCTGATGCATCTAAAACTCAATAGTTTTGTATGACAATTCTCTATTTCAAAACAGATAATTCAACGAATGCAGCAAGTTCTCCTAGTGATGCTTCGGGGCTAATAACCAAGGATGATCCTGATCACATTGAAGACGACAGTTGCGTTCCAAGTGTTGATTCAGATGAGATCAAAGGCTGCAAAAGCATGATGAACTCAAGATATTTACTCCTAAGCAGTGCTTCATTTCTCAATCATATAGAGGAGCTCTTCGACACAGGGACTCATGACTCTACGGTCTTCCAAACAGATAGCGAGTTGCTTCATGATTCACTTCTCCTCGACTGTGCAAAAGAGATACTGGAGCGTAAGAGCCTGAGTAACAGGAGCACGAGAAATCCGTGGTCACAAAACCTCTTGAGAAGGCCAAAATACCATCTATCTATGGAGCAGTTGGTAGAGGAGATTTCTGATACCATTGAAGATCTGCAAAACTACAGTAAATATTGTGGCGATGTAGTTGTTGCAGACAGCATATACCCGATGCTGGACAGAGACCTAAGGCGGAACGAGGAGGTGACGGGGGCTTGGGATTCGGGTTGGAGGAAGGGATATGCAATGGAAGCAGTTGATGAAGTGATGCATGATTTAGAAGAGCAAGTTTTGAGTGAAATAGTAGCTGATGTGATTATACAAATTATGCAATAACTTTATAGAGTTTTTTGGTCTTAAATTTTTCATCAGATTATAATCTGTATATATCCAGACACAACATTTAGATGTAGAGAGTTCTGTTGTACTAACTGCTTCATTCATTCTACAATTGATAACACACTTTGGTCACTCCGATTTCCTTTATTTCAATACTCTAAATTCTGAGCAAATCAAAAAATTCCTAACAATCTTGCAACTTAATTTCTTGATCTTGACAGAGAAGAGATGGTTAGTTTTTTAATTAAATTTAAAAAACTAATTACTCTCTCCCTTCCATTATCATTGTCTCATTTGCCATTTTGAATTGTCTCATCACCATAAAAGACAATGACTAATCCTTAAAGAAGTGTGAATTCTACCATTTTCAACCAGTTTACTCATTCGTAATTATTGTGCCCAAAAAATTTGGATCAATAATAATGGAACGATAGGAGTATTAAATTTAAGGTTAATAAATTTCATTTAGAGATTTAATAAATTGTAAATGCGATTGATAAACTCAAACTGGAAATTATTAAACCATGATTAAAACTCTAATTAATCCATAATTAGTCATTAACTATCAATTACTATTATTAATTGTAATTCATTAATAATTAATTAATGCTAATAATTAACTAATGATTGCCTTGCCGACGGCCGCACGATGGTTTTGGAGTTTATATATATTATCTCTACAAGCTACGTATTATTGTATCGTAACTGCACACCTATCTTACATGTACTATTTCAGAATAATATCTTACATGTACTATTTATAACTATATATTTTACTAATTGCTAATATATTTAAAACATATACTAACAATTCAAATTTTATAAACATTATATTTTATTATATTATATTAGAAAATCATATTATATTAGAAAAATCGGGGTCAAATTCAAATTTTATGATTGTCGTAGACAAATAGCACATGAAATTCAATTCATGGTTTTGTTACATTGCTATTCCTCAACAACACATTATGAATCATTCAACCTTTTGAAAGCAAAGTAACATGACTCATGCATATTACAATCCAAACTTATTCAATGTGTTGACTACCAATTTATAAATGTGAATATTTCATTTAGGATTGTATATCACCACTTTCCTTTCAAGCAGACCCAATATTAGTGAAAGTTATCTTATGGCAATACACAATGAATTCTATTACACAAATTAATTCAAACCTTTTAATGATTTGACTCCCAAATCATACATGTAGATATTTTTCGAAAATGTTGAGGATATAAGATAATTTGAAATCGTGTTCAAAATGTGGAGGACATAAATACATATACCATGTAACAAATAAACCAATAAGCATTTAGTTAGATAAAACATTATCGGAATGCAACTTCCATTTCATATGTTAGTATGTTGAAGGAGAGTTGACTCCATCTATGCTTTCCCGGGCTTTTTGTAAGGCGTTGAAATTGCAATTCTCTCTCTCTCTCCATTATTCATTCATTCCGCTAATTTCTTCTTTCTTACCATATATACATGCATCCCACGTCCCATTACCGTCCCATTATATTTTTATTTTTTAGGAAAAATAGATTAAAGAAACGAGGTCCAACAATCATCTCTATTTTTGTCAACCAGAGAATATAGGGAAAAAACCTTTTTGGCAGTTGAATTCACCGCCTTAACAAAGAGGTTTTTCGGTGGTTTCATTCTCCCTCTTGCTGTAAACTCTTGCTACATTTCTCTCTCTCTCATTCCTCTTCCAAAAGATGCCTGATGATACGAATTCAGTCGATCAACACAACGGGAGTGGAGAAGAGATGCAAATCAAGAATGAATCTGCAGCTGAGCCTTCAGGTATCTGTTATTGCAAGGATTTGGAAGTTTGATTTATGCCATGTGTTTAGTCTCTTCATTGTTTGGTTTAGATATGGATTTGATGAAGGAGAAATTTTCGAAGTTGCTTCTCGGGGAAGACATGTCGGGTGGTGGAAAGGGCGTTTCTTCTGCATTGGCCTTGTCCAATGCCATCACCAATCTTGCTGGTAAGATTAATTATGAGATCAATTTGAACTTGTTCGAAAATGTAGATGATCGTGATAATTTAGTTCGTCGAAACCTTTGCAGCTTCTGTTTTTGGGGAGCAGTCGAGGTTAGAGCCAATGTCTGCAACGAGGAAGGAGAGGTGGAAAAAGGAAATCGAGTGGCTTGTCTCAATCACGGATTACATAGTCGAATTCGTCCCTTCTCAGCAGAAAACAAAGGATGGTTCGAATATGGAGATAATGGTGACACAGCAGCGGAGAGACCTTCTCCTAAGCATCCCCGCCTTGCGCAAGCTCGACACAATGCTTCTTGTAAGACACCTTGATTTAATGTTCTGTTTTGGTTGTGTTTATGGCTACCCTTATACATGGAATGGTGATGATTGAGCAGGGCATCCTTGATAACTTCGAGGGCGAGCAAGAGTTCAAGTATGTGTCAAGAGACGCGGATGAGTCCCAGAGAGGGGTGCAGAGGAGCGACAAATGGTGGCTACCTACTGTCAAGGTTCCCCCCAGTGGCCTATCAGAAGAGTCGCGGAGGTTTCTGCAGAAGCAGCAGGAGGCGGTAAATCAAGTGTTGAAGGCATCCATGGCTATAAATTCTCAAGCTCTTAGTGATATGGACATCCCTGAGAGCTACATTGAGTCCCTACCTAAGGTCTATAATGTTTATCAATTTTTAATGAAGTTGTTGATTAGGCCAAGGAACTGATTTTGATGTTGGTGATGTTGTAGAATGGGAGAGAAAGTCTTGGTGAATCACTCTACAGAAGCATTACAGATGAACACTTTGATCCGTTGCAGTTCCTTTCGGCCTTGGACTTGCCATCTGAGCACAAGATTCTTGATTTGAAGAATAGGATTGAGGCTTGTGTTGTGATATGGAGGAGGAAGATGATCCATAAAGACGCCAAGTCTTCATGGGGTCCGGCTATAAGCTTGGAGAAGAGAGAGATTTTCGAGGACCGAGCACAGACTGTTCTACTCCTGCTCAAGCAGAAATTCCCAGGGATTCCCCAGTCCTCACTTGAGATAAGCAAAATCCAATGCAATCAAGTATGGTTTTGGTTTTTATTTGTAGCACATTTTGTGTTGAACCTAAATATTTTTGCTTACTGTGTTTTTTCCTTGTGAATAGGATGTGGGGCTGTCGATTTTGGAGAGCTATTCTAGGGTGCTGGAATCCTTGGCCAACACGGTGATGTCTCGTATCAAGGATGTTCTGTATGCCAACTCTCATGCAGAGAGCCACTCCGAGGATTCCACACCATCACTGAGATTGAGCTCTGCTGCAGAGTCGACTGCATCTCTCACGCTTTCTGATTTCATAAGCTGGGATTCGGAGCCTTCTGAGGCAGAAACCGGGAAGAGATGCAGCAAGGATGAAGAGGAAAAGATCATACGCGAACTTGCTACCATCAAGAGGTTTTCTTACATCGATAAGGTTGAGATGGGCGGTATCAGAAGCCCAGCTCGCGGTTAGAGCAACTAAGATGCAGATAGATGCTGTGAATGGGAAGAGTGGAATGCAAGAACAATAGAGAAAGTTACATTCAATAATATAAAATACTCAAAATGTCTGAGGTGTTGTAGATTGAATTAGTTTAACAAGATTTCCTCTTCCTTCCATTTTTGGAGAGGGAAGTTTTCCCAATCTGCTTGTGTATTACTACATTCTAACTCAGCATTAAACTGGAGCACAATTTGTTCATTGCAATAGTATTCATTGATTGTTGGCTTCTAATATATCTATATGTAATGCTTTTTTGATCTAATAAAATCATGATATTCATTGCATATAGTTTCTACCTTAGATGCAAGTGAAAACAGTGTCTTATCTATCTCTTATACTCCTACATCATAAATTACATAAGAAGCCAATCCATATCTCCACAGTTGCAGGCTTAAAAACCTCATTAATTCTCCAAATACTTATGCAAGAAGCCGTTTTCCACGCCTAATAAGCGCTGCAATGTCCTTGCTCTGCATCATGGCTTTCCAATTTATCGCGCCACGTTTAAGCTTCCCAACCTCCTGCAATAACCAAAGATAGTTTCTATAAATAGGCCGATTTTCGCCCCACGTCAAAATCATCATCAGATGACAAAAAGGGGAATTAATCCAACCTGAAACTGGAAAACTAAGTTGTTGGTTTTTGGCAACACTGATAGGCCATCATCATCATCCACTGTCAATCAAAGGGATGGAACTGTCAAAAACCTTTTCTTCCTATATTCACACACACACACACACACACACAGAAACGACGTCGTGCTTCTCAAAATCTGAAGTTCCATACGAATTTTGTAGTTTGTGAATGAGTTGAGTGGTACAGGAACCACATTCTTTTTCTTCATCTCAGTACTGCTTGAACTCTCAACCACAGAAGATGAGTTGCAATTAAACAACAACTCCATTGCTTCTTCATTCTTTGCATCAATGCACCTTTTTGAATAGCTACCAGCAATACAAATAAGGTATAAAATACTACTAACTTTTATACATTAATCAAAACTCAGCTAAAAAGGGAGCATGCTTAATTAGATACCGTGATACATCACTCCAAACTGTCGAATCTTTCGAAGCTGCTGATGAACAAGAAAAGAGGGCATCATATATATCTATTTGAATCAATATCAAGATCTGAAGATCCAAAATTTATTATTACGTGGCGAAACGTATCGACGGTGATATCTTGGAAAATCAGCACCCCACTGAAATCTTGGCACAGAAATTCTGTAGGAGTAAATCTGGCACGTCCCAATTCTCTGTTTTACACCATCAACAGCAACAACTTTATGCAATAAAGATTTAGAAAACATTTACTCCATTTTTACTTTTTTTTGGATGCATGAAATCATAGTATTAACTAACCTGTTTGAGGCTCTCGATTTTACCTTCAGTTTGAGAAAGTGAATCGGTCTTAGAAATGCAGCATTCAAGATTTGCTGAAATGGTTCCTAGATGATCCACCACTACCACTACGGCCCGGGACACGTACTCTTTCGTCGTCTCAAGAATTCTGCATTCAATGAAAATTAATTATACCAAAACTTCAAATTCATGCCATAAATCACTGACATTATTTATTTTTTTGTAAGAATTGAGATATACTGAGTCTTGTCTTGGGAGCTCAAGAAAGCTGTTTTGCAGTAATCAGCAGCCTGGTAGAGCTGAGAGCTGAAGTTCCTTAGCTCCTGCACCAAGAATTCACACTATAACATATGTATATTGCAAATTAATTATGAAATCATATAAAATATGATAAACGACATGCAAATATTTAAAAATACGACTGACTTTGAGAGATTTGTGGAACTGTGCTACGTCATCAACCACGGCTTCGGAATCCTCCTCCACCATTTTCTCATCCATTTTTCTTTGCTGATTCAGAAACTGAAAATAGACTCTGTTGCACCTTCATATTTATTTAAATATGCTGAAATATTTTTTTTGTTTTTTTTGGACAATTTGATCAGTGCTTTGAGTCTCGTGAGTAGTCCTTGTATAAGTTTGTCTGCAAATCACACAGAATTGAGGAGGGATTTTTGTCGTGTAGAATGAAAAAGTAGCTTTTCTTACCTATTATCAACATCAACGATTTCATCATATATAATATATTGTCAACAAATGAGTCAACGGATTTTGGCACCTTAGAAACAAACAACACAAATAACAACAATAATGCTTCACAACGGCCCGTGATTCAGTTGGCTGTCGATTCTTCACGTGCAACGGTAAGAGAAATACCTTCTTAATTTCTTTCTTCTTTTATTCAAAAATTAAATAAAATTCAAGTAACAAAAAACAATGATCATTTCACTTGTAAGAATAAGTGCTGCTTTCATTTACATACTTGATTTAGAAAATGTAGCAGAAAATTGATCTCTCAATCTGTACAAAGAGGCTACCAATCTAGATCGCATTGCTACACTCCCTACTTATATTTGAAAATCGATGGGGCAAGCACCGCGTTGCTCTGCAGCTTCAAGTAGTCGAACAACTGAAGCATGATTCTTTGTCAATGCAGCATTCGAGCTTGGTTCATGCTTGCGCTTTCCAGTTAACAGAGATTCGACCAGATTTCTCGTTCCCATCTGCTGGCGGGAGATTTGTGCTTCTGCCAATGTATCAACATTTTGGTTTGAGATGCAAATGTTGAATGATGAAACAAGAAATGAGACAAAGGATTCCATTAATGCAATATTAAATAGGAACAAACCAATTGATTACTTACCTTTTTGTAAATGTGAAGAATCTTGATTGTTCAAGCTTGAGTTCCCACGAGAACAGCATAACCATATTCTTTCATCCTCATTTTCAACCTCGGATGCAATAGGCACATGCCAGTGGCCTTTCTCTGTTTCCTATCAGGTTGGCAATATCCAAATAAAATCGAAAAAATCTCAATTCGTTATTGTCTTCAATAAACAGAATGTTGCAAATCTAACCTAACTTGAAACAACTTGAGGTAGAGCATTAAGGCCATTCTATATACTCCCCGAAACCCAAACTACGGCAGCATGCAGTAACCTAGAGCGTTTTTAAGATAGTCGAGGATGCATCAATAAGATCCAGTTATGTGAAACGCCAACCTGTATAACAACAGAACACGGAGGTGGCATACGGAACACTGGACCAGATTCAGCAAAGGTGAAACGAACCTACAAGTACGAAATAAGAAGACACAGTCAAGGTAAAGTGTGAAAAAATGAATCATGTTCCTTAATTGATAAAGATGGCAAGAACTAGCAGATTTCAATAGATTACACCACTTCAAGTTCATACAAATGCAAAAGTTCCTTGTCATATATTTTAGATCAAGTCGAAATGTGTCATTCTTGAGAAAACAAATAGCTGCAGCACTTAGATGCTAAGAGCTCATCACCTGATGCCTTTCTTTCCATTTTGGGAAAAAATCATTGCCTAGAAGTTGAAACAGGTGATCTCTCATCTCGTCGTTGGTCACAAGTAAGCATCTGCACTTTATAGCTGCATACAACCAGTACCTGAATAACAAATTCTTTGGTAATGAAACTAAAACCAAAATACACTACACAAATCAGATACATAAGTTAAAAAAAAAATACTATATCATATCCATTGTTACCAATCATCATTTGATCCAGTTGGTGTTGCATAGAGAGCGTCAGCATTCCTCCACTTATCAATCAATGATCTATTAAAAGGCTCATCCATCTTCTCCCCTGTAATTCGCCTATTATGCAATACGATAAGAGGAAATTTCTTCGAAGGAAGCATCTGGCGGATTCCATTCACAACTAAATTTACCTAGTAACAAAATGATCAACTATTTATATAGACAACAAAAACAAACATGATGCACATGAAATATTTCCTCATTACTACATCTATGCAGCAAAGCAAACTTACCTTAGATGGCTTAAACTTTCTTTGGCTGTAAAGGCCGACGTTTGCAGCATCCACCACTGCTTCGAAAGGTCCATAATAGTCAAGCCACTTCTGCAGGGCATAAACATTTCATTTCAATAGACTAGCACCACGTACATATAAGCATGAAAAACAATATATGCAATCAACTCAACATTACTTGAAACTTCTCAAAACTCGAATTTCTCTCTCTCTGTGCAGCTATGGATGCCACAGATTTCGCAAAGTTTTCAGTTTCTATTGGATCAAGGTCTATTGTAACTAATTTCTCGCCACAACACTTGCATATTCCATCAGAACCAACACGACTACGCGACACTCTCCATTTCCCTTTACCCAACCAGCCACTCCCATGCCAGCCACCACCACCATTCTCCATTGCTTGCATGATCAATTCTTGATCCCATTTTCTTTTCCCCACCCGTGAAGCCACCTTGCTAGTAAACCACTTCTCAATCGAATCCGCTGTACTAGGTGAGACCTGCCTCACACTTGTCCTAAGCTTATGCAATATGTAATACACCTTATCACTTTTCCCAGCTTCTATGCTTGCTCTAAGAAGGGCTTCTAGCTCAGGCTCCTCTGGATAAACCCCGTTTTCAAGCATGTGTTTCTCAACCTCAAATGCATTCTCAACATCTCCATTGTTGCAGAAAATAGCTAGAGCAGGGCCATATGATCTTAGCCTAGGGTTTATGCCATATTCTTTCATTTGTTTCACAATATCAAATGCCATCTCACCATCACCTAAAGCCATAGCCATTCTTGCTACAGATGTAAATGTTGCTTCATTCATTGGGACTTTCTCCAACCCCATTTCCTTATATATCTCAAATCCCTTTTCAAGTGCAACCCTTTTCATATCTTCACTCACTTGAATTTCGTCACTTGTACTATTCGAATTCTCAGCAGCTTTCCTCATAGATTGAACCAAACTATCTAAACTCAGTCCACTAACATCACGAGAGCCATCAACACAACTACTTAAATCCTCATCACTAAAGCCACCTCGACAATTCACCATTTCAACAATATCACTCAACGATTGAGAACTCTCCCGGTCGCCGGAGCTCAAGCTCCGGCCACGGGTGCCGCTCTTTGCAGGCTGCACCACACCAGCAGCCGCAGAAGAGCAGAGATAGAGAAGAACAGCATAATGGTACTGCCCAATTGGGATGCCTTCCTTCCTCGCCAAATCATAGAGCTTAATGGCAGCAACAACATCACCCATTTTGGAGCAACTGTCCAATCCAATCCGCAGCATATTTCCCGGTTGATCAGCTTTGGATTTCTTGATCCTCTTCTCTTTCTGCTCCACATTGTCTCCATTTCTAACACCACCCTCCTTTGGTCCTCTCAAATTGCCATCTTTCCTTCTCTTAGAATTCGAATACCTATCCTTTAGTATGACTCTTCGCTCAGCAGGTTTTTTTCCAGTATCAGCCCTTTTGGTTGTATCAGAGAAAGAAGAAAGGCCAGAAAGAAAATCAGCATCTCGAGCAGAATCAAGGGATAACGCCGTTTCGGGACGAGCGGCGAGGCGTACGTTAGGTGGAGTTATGAGTGGGAGTTTTGAAGGAGAAGGAGAAGAATGATGGAATGGGAAAGTGTTGAGAGAGAAATTAGAGAGGTGGAGTTGCAGAGGTTTGTACGTGGAAGAAAAGGAGGCCATTTGTGGCCCTTGAGAAAAGCTCGCAACTAATGTTTATGGATTCATCTTATCGTATTGGATTCTGTGAAAAATACCAACATACTAATGTTTTTCTAAATTCACTTCTGCAGTTGTACATCTTGGGCAGTTATTTTGGCGCTGAGTGAGTTTACACTTTTAATTTGGTGTGTGACAGATTTTAATGAGGTATCACAATATATCATTTCAAATAAATAAATATAATATCTTATGCATTTCAGTATTTCTTCAACACATACACATGTTATAATTCGAAAACACTAAACTTCGCTGTTCAATTCTTTTAATAATTAATCGGAGCATGTTAATATGAAACATTTAATTCAATAAGATCTCTAAAGTACCTCCTCCTACTTCATTTAATGTGTGTGTGTTTTTTTTTTTTTTTTTAACTTCACCGTGTTTTTTTAGTTAAATGTTACGATTTCAGTTCTTCATCTTAAAACTAGAAACCTTTGCTTGAAAATTAACGATGCATGTATCATTCTACTAGTGTCGAAAAATAATTTATTAAATTCAAGCCTTTTTTTTTGGAATGACAAGAATACAATTTCACTCTAGCCAAGATAGCTCTTCCAAATAAGCCGCGCGCAATACATAAGTTTGGTAGTTCCCTCGTCTAGAGTGAATTCAAGTTGGCGTGAATGTTTTGTAAAGTATCGCACAAACCAATCCTCTACCTCACCCAACAAGTTAAAATATATATGCATCTCTTGAGCAACAAAGAACCAACAATAAAACCCAGAAATTCTTCCATAAAAGATAACTAGCCTCACAATTCCACCATCTTTCTTGATTTGATTAGTGATGAGACAGCCAATTGAGATTCTCAGACCTTAAAGAATTACTCGAGAGAACAAGTAAGGTTTCCTAGTACACTCCCATGAAGCCGACATCTCGAAATCATAACATTCCATGCACAACAAGAACAAATTCTATAGCTATTCCTTTTTTGCTTTTCCCTTCAAAGTTTTGGACAATAATAATGTTAGATGGAAAAGAAGTGATCTGGACAACTAAAAACTTACTTTAGTTGATATTCTGAAGGTCGTGTGAAGAAAGACAATTATTCCTAATCTTTCTTTTTTGAGTTGGATTGTTCAAAGAATTGACTTGAGTGACTAACCAAGACCAGCAAAAATCCCATTCTCTAATACACGTATTGATGTTTTTTTTAGAGGAATACACGTATTGATGTTAATAAAATAAGTTTCTGAATTAGAAAAAAAAAATCCAAACAATTATTAATAATATTCACATAAATAACAAGTATTTCAAATGTATTTATATCACTTCAAGCATACCGTCCCTCAAATGATTATCCATTTTGTTGATTGAGGGTCTGTTGGTAAAATAAAGGTCTCACTTTTATTGTGAGTGGTTTATGTGAATCGGATCAAAAATAAAATATAAGTACTCATTTAAGAGATAGAGGGGGTAACATTTAATTTTCATATAAATTTCTGCAAAGTCAGAGAAAATGACAATTCACACTTTCAGTCAAATCCTGCAACAATTTCAAATAATTAAATTTGCAACCAAGGCTTACTTTGGTCGAGAGATTATGAGAAGTAAAGAACAAAATGATCAAAAGCCATTAATATTTTTCACTGAGGATTTTCTTCCTCAAAAAATCTTACCATCAGTTTTAATGGACGCTACAGAGATTGTAGCGTCCATTAAAAACTACACCTACTATAATGTGCATATATACAAATAAACAACAGATCAACACCTATTGAAATGTTCTTCTTACAACAATGGGGCCCTTCTAGAGTTAGCTTCACTAAAACAACTATTTGCAACCAATCTTATCCATGGCATTACGCAATTTTTCTGATGAAGAACAACTCTACAACTTCTTCCGATCTTCAGATTCCAACTCCTCGACGTTGTTCAGAACTTTCTGAATCTTATTCGACAAGGACTGGTTATGATCTTCAATGTGCCCAACAATCATATGTAGTTGCCGCTTGTATGTAGCAGCTAACTTTTCAGAAGTTTCAGCACGATTTTTGGCAATGGCTAGTTGTAAAGATAGTTCCCGAATTTTATCGTGTTCACTCTGCACAAACATGATAGCACAACAAGATTAAATGTCAATGAAAATGAAGATGACAGGAAATTAGAGTTTATGGATCCCTTTACAGAATATAGTGTTTGACAAACTTGAAACAACATCAGAATTTTCAGACAGTAGCTCCAGCCTAGCAGCTCATATCCAAGAAGCATCGTATCAAACCAAATGATAATATGAAGTAGATTCTTGAACACTGCAATTTATCATCAAAAAGCATTTCCATGTAAGTTTGATTTGATTTTGATGACGAATTGTAAATTCTTTTCCATTGCAAGAAGTGACTTTTAGCGAGAATTAGAGATGCTATGTTAGTATTTGTTATCTATATTTACTTTCTCTTTTTAGTTCCTCTCCTATATTCATTTAACTCCTCCTAGTTAATCATACCCTCCATCCACAATGGTTCTTTGACATCTGCTTTGGATAAAACGCTGCAAACAAGATTTTCCAAGATGTGTCTTAAGTGAAGTGGACGCCCAAAGCCAGCTGATAATAGTGTAAATGAGCAAGACACGTGCATGGCTCAATGGATTGAAGATAATCAGCATAAAAATCAGCACGTAGTGTTGATTTCTGAAGACAAGAGAGTGAGATCAAGTGTGTGTGAGGTTACAATCTATTACTCTTAGCAACTTTGCTCTCACACACTTCATTAAAATTTACGGTGCTTTATAAATTAGCATTATCAGCAGAATCACTATCTGTTACTATTTGTTTGTTTCATTCCACAAGAAGAGATACATACCAAGTTTGCTCCAGACCCTGTTCTACCAATCAAGAATTAAGAGGGTTTATTTATAGCATATTACTTTGTCTGCTTCATAAGAGACATTTTGAAAGGAATTATGAGTCCCTCAACCACTAATCTGCTGGGAAATTTTGAATCAGAAGCAAGCTATTCAAGAGAATTGCAATTTCATGAAACAAAATGTAGATTTTTGTTTAAACTTGGGGAAAATGAGCATCCACAGAGAGATCAATGTCAAATGTGCAATGGAGGTGCTGTACGCACTGAATTATTGTTCAATGGACAAGTTCAAGTCTGAAAGGAACTACAATCTTATAGACGTGAACATTCGGCAGAAGTTGTATGGCCAAGTAAAGAACCCCTTTCAGGAGGAAATGAATGCAACTATATACTAATATCTACAATGAAGTTTAGAAATCGCTAATAACCATAACTAGTGTACTCCAATTCAGCGATCAATAAGATAATCCTCAGGAGTCAGGACATTCTAATCTCTTCTTTGTTCTTTTGGTTACCACTTCGTCTTTCCACTTCATTTTTTGCTACATTTTCTTGAATAAATTTCATATGATGAAGTGTCATATTACCATACGATGTTATGTATTCACCACATATGATCCATCTAGAGGTACTATAGTAACAATAATAACTGACACTATCATGATGGTAGCTTCACCATATACCATTCCCTGACATTCATTTATTTATTTCTCATTTTCTTCAGCTATACTTCATTACTGTTGTTTTGATGTCCTGTGAGGAGGTCCATAGTTTAGATTGGATCATCTCATTAAGCACTGTCCTTATTCTCAAAAATAGAGGCCTAGTGTTATGAAGAACTTGGGGATTGTGTGGGTTTTGGCAGTCTGCCGTTACTTTATTCTTAACAAACCTTGGCAGATTTGTAAGCAAGAGACACAAAGTTTCATGGGGTGTAATTCTGCCAACTTTGTGTTGGTTTCTCTGGGAAAAGAAAAATGTTAAGGAAGTGCTGGATAGGGTTCAACTTGAGGTTGCACGGTGGGTTTCAGAACATAGATCTTTCATGGATTTCTTTGTATGTGGCTGATACTAATAGACTTTGGAATAGCTTTATCTAGATCAGTTTTATTCCGCTTTGGATTCCTTATCCCTTTTTAGTTCATTCCCTTTCTCATTGATAAGATTTTCTTTTTGAAGGGTTCTTTAACTCATTTTTGTTCTATTGTGAGCCTCATCCCTCTGTTCTTAATTCCCTTCCTCATTAACAATATTTTCTTTTGGTTTCTTATCCCAAGAAACAAAAAGAAAATGAAAAAAGGGGTTAAAAAACTCTTCATGGATAGAAGGTGGTATTGTCTGCACTTGCCACATGATCATAACACAATCTCCTTAACCTTCATGGATAGAAGGTGGTATTGTCTGAACTTGCCACATCAATAACACAATCTCCTTTCTTTTATACACTGCATGCGATAATTATGGAAAAACTTCATAGAACTCTCTTCCTCAGATGAAGACCAGATAGATTCACTTACAACTCTAACAAAAGTATAATAACACCAATGGTTATGCTTATCTAAAACCCATATTACATACAATATACTTAGTTAACTTCCTTAGGGTGACGTATCGGCAATTTCTCATTTTATGCCATCATAAACCACTCAGTACGCATGTCTAAAGAAGTTTTAAGGGAGGTAAAGATACAAGGTATCTAATTAATTTCCATGGTAAAAACTTATTTCATTGCAATGAAGAACACATTACTGAGAATGAAAGCATGAGCAAGGGACGCAATACTCACCAGTGATTCTAGAGCACCGCCACTTCCATAAACATTTGCAGCCAAAATAGCTTGGCCAGATTTCACCAAGGGCTTTGCATATGGCGGGGCCATTTCATGATTATGCTCCTTTACAAACCTGGAAACCTTCCATTGGCCACTATCATCACAAATGAAAGATATCATTGCTCTGCATCCTGTTCTTGTTTCCGGCTTTTTGTAACCAACACCATTGGTATCTGCTTTATCATCTTTAACCCCTTCCTTTGAGCAGCAGTAAGTTTTTGATCTTACCCTTTTGGTTCCCATAAAATAGTATTGCTTTCCCCTACGTACATTAAAACCCATGGCAGTCGCATAATCACAGTACAGCATGTATGCTTCTTCCTCACTGTACACGACTTGCTCCAATAATTTCTTTTCCAACTCCAAAATATGACCTTCATCTTGCCCCTCATTCCCATCAACGACTTCTCCAACAGAACGTGGCAGTGCAACTCCTTCTTCATCACTATCTCCACAGGCAGCTCCGTGGAGTTCCAGGTCGAATCCAGAATTTTCCATCTCTGTGAAGTACAACAATCTAAGTGTTAATAAACCAGCCTCTGTCAGCAAGGCAGAATATACAGACATTCTGAGCTCATAATAAGACGTTGTGATGACGACATAAAACTCAGAATCATGCCACTTGATCCACGTACAGAGAAATTCAATAAGTGGAACCTCCGGCTACACCAAAAACACATTAGTAAAATCAAATCTGCGATTGAAATTTTATAACCACAATATTTTTAGAATAATGCGCGTCAAGAAAATCATTCTTGATTACTTGTTAATGTAAGAAGAAAGGGCTTTACAGCATAATTGATAATATCAGCGCCGGATATATTTTTTATATTCATGACGAGATGTTCCATGGCATTTGTGTAAAACGTAAACACCATATCATGAAAGCAGCAATCTCTGTTGATAATATACATTAACGAAATGGATTCGGAGATAACAAAATATGAACAATTTTAGAATCAACTCTTTAAACAAAGTAGGGACACACATCACGAAATTTGCAGAAACATTTTTCGTTTTGTCTTAAAAGAAGTTTGAAGAACCTATTTTTCTTACCTATCCAGGATTAGCTTCCATGTGTTAGGCGATCAATTCATTGAGAAAAAAAGCAATAAAGACCAAAACAAGAGTGGAATAGAGAAATTGACCTGCAATTGAAGGAGGGGCGTGGTTTACCAAGGCGACGGCGGACGTGGTGGCGGCAGGGACGGCGGAGGCGGAATTTGAAAGTAATTTTGGGTGCATGATCTGCAGCTGATGGGCTCTATGGACCGGGTCTACCTAATTATCTCTTATTTGGGAATTTTCTCTTTATTTTTATCCCTTTTCCCGATGGAAGTGGAAGGACAATTATGTCAATATTATTATCATCATTTATTTATGCATCCAAAATAAATGTAATTTTTTCCGTCAAAAAATAATAATAATGTAATTTTCGAGCTCTCCAACTCAATTATTGACTTATTGTATTTATCTATTAAAATGTTCATTCAACTTAGATCTTTGTGATTGAAGGTTTATTTTCATTTATTATTGGGTTAATAGCTAAAAAATACACGAATTATTATCGAATTTGTGTTTTGCACATAACCTTAAAAAATAGCTTCAAAATACATCACATTTTGATTTAATTGCAATTTGCACATGCAGTGATCATCCCTTAAATTCTAAAAGACGTGTCTCCCGGAATTTGTAGACGTGGACGCACCGGCGATCATGTAAAACGACGTCATTTTGTCAAACTTTTTAAATATAAAAAATTAAAAATTAAAAAAAAAGAAAAAAACGTTGCTGCCAAAAAAAAACTCTAGGATCGCCAAGTCCCCTCCGCCACTCACCTGTTGTTTCATGCCCCCCCCGCCCCTGCCCCCACCATTGGCTGCAGGGAAAACGGTGGTGGTTGGCGGATGACATCAGCAAGAGCGAGTTCGGATCGTTCTGCTTCAGCAAATTGAAGATCGACTCGGCATGCGATTGCTGCTCGTTGGCGGATGACATCAAAAGAGAGATTAAGGTTTCTAAGGGCGCTTGGTCCGGCCCAGAATTGCCATCAGGTGCACCTGCTGGAGCCGAGTTGACTCGGCATCCATCGCACTGAGTCGCGGTAATTCAGACTTAGTTTAATTAAAATTGAATAAAACGTCGAAACGAAGTCGTTATGAACGTGTGTCATGCCAGCGTGTAAAAAATGTCATGCATCATGCCATGTAATGTTAAATAATGTCCACGTCATGGTCGATCAAACTTATTCGTAATCGAAACTTGCAATTAAATCAAAAGGTGATATATTGCAGAACTATTTTTTAAGGTCATGTGCAAAATGCAAATTCGGTGGTAGTTCGTGTATTTTTCGGCTATTAACCCTTTACTATTTAAGGATTCTTTTTTGAATCTTTCTATAAATAGAAGATCTAACAAAAATATTTAAATATCTTTAAAGATATTCAAATTGAGATAACAAAAATATAAAATATCCACTACCAAAAAAATAATCACACTTATTATTTTATCCTGGAAGCCCAACAAATAGTATAAGATTTGGTTGTGAATTTGATTTTTAAAATTCGAATCCACAACTAAAAATAATCCTAGTTGTAAATTCTAGTTTTAAAATTTAAATTTCAACCCATTTATATTTGAGTTGTGAATTTTATTTTAGAACTCGAAATCACAACTAACCTATATTCGAGTTGTAAATTCATCGTGAATTTAAAACTAATTGTGAATTTAAGAACAAATATAATACAAACTCAATTAAATCACATTTAATTACAGGAAATGGAGTTATTTTAAATGTTAAATTTGAATATCGATAACAAAACAATACTTAATATAACAAAATCATATAACTTGATATATCAATACTCAAAACGTCATATTTTTCATTGAGATATTCTGTCGAACAATCGGCGGACGTTCTTATTCTTCTATTTACACCACTGAGGCCAACACCACTCCCTCCGCATATGGGTGAGCAGCGGTCGGACCCTGACGGGCCCGAACGACGATCTGACGGACCGAACCCAAACATCAATCCAATTCGATCCGGATTTATTCTGCCGAAATTTAAAAATTGTATTTTCCCTGTTTTACACTCTATTTAGTTGCCTTAGTTTTTACATTAATCCCATAACACTCACACTATCAAGCTTCCTTGGTTCCATGCCATTTAGCAAAGGAAGAAGCTAATCCAAATATTTATTATTTATGCTTAAAGATGTGGTTAAGAGAGACTGAATCACAATTGCATTCAATATAACAAAGAATAGCTCAAGAATTGAGAACTCACACATTTATATTCAAGACATAATATCAAATTATTAATGCAAGTTAGCAGGATAGAGAAGAGCAGGTTGCCAAATGAAATGATCTCCAAAAGAATAAAAAGAGAGTTAAAAATTTTGCTCACCCCTACCGCCGTAGACGGCGACTCCACCGACTTTCGGGGTGACGAAAGTGAATACTGCGAGTCTGCGAGGCTGGAGCCGAGGGTGGAAGAGAAAAATGGGTGGATGAGAGAGAGAGAGAGAAAAGAAGAACAGTAAAAAGAGAGTTAAAATTTTTGGCAAATGAATAAAATATGGGCAATGATATAATTTTACATATAAATTTATTATTTTTTTTAAAACTTTTTTACCTCAATAGATGGGAGTGCTTGTTAATTTTGTTATATTAGAATTGATAGTTTTATGTATTGACTAAAAACATTGTCTTCTTTGCTATGTAAAATTAATTTTAAATAATTATTGTATGATCTCATATTGGATTGTACATAATAGAGGAGGAAAACGTATTTTAATTTCCAGTATGATCTCAATTTGATTTTTCAATATCATTAGCATTTGAATTTGAATTTAAATTTTTTAGCATAATTATATTAATTTTTTTAATTATATTAAATTAATTGAAGTTAAATATAAATACAAAAATTTTATATATATGAGATCATATATGAGATCATATCATGATCCAATATGAGATCAATACGTTTTGAATAAAACGTATTGAATAATTATTGTATGATCTCATATTGGATCTCATATTTTTAAAATTTTTGTATTTATATTTAACTTCAATTAATTTAATATAATTAAAAAAATTAATATAATTATGCTAAAAAATTTAAATTCAAATTCAAATGCTAATGATATTGAAAAATCAAATTGGTACAACACACAACTAGATATATAAATACACACAACATATTAAGTTAAACACGAAATGAAAGTACACATAAAACTTAGTCAAATCACTAATCGCCACTGAATTGTGTCCACACGTACTCAATCAAGTCGGATCAAAAGTTGATGATGTGATTTTTTTTTTTAAAACACCCAAAGGGTAAGGGGTTAGGCAAACCCCCAACCAGTAAATAAACATCAATCAATATTTCATACATGATGTTGCTCAAAAGTGATAACGCCTAACAGAAACAACAAGGAAAAAAATAAATCAAACTGACAAAAGAAACACATAAACGTAGCCCAAAAGTGACTATAGCCAGGAGGTACGAAAGGAGAAAAATGACAAACCAAAGCAAACTAACTATCATCATGAAATCTGAACCAAAAGTTAGGATAACAAAGCTGGTCCATCCTAACCAGCGCAAGAAAATGACGAGGCGCAAAGAAGCAATCGAAAGCAGTTAAAACTGGGACCTGATGCCCTCTCCTCGCCATAAAATCAGCAGGCTGATTCCCCTAACAATGGATGTGAGTGAAATGAAACCACCGATGCTGAATAAGTTGTCAGATCCAGACGTATGACGGATACTAGCATAACCGTGATGCTCAACAGACATGAGCAGAACGATCACAGCAGCATCCAACTCAACCCAGATGCGAGCTAAAAAGGTAATAGCCAGCCAAAGACCCTCGAGCAGAGCAAATAACTCAGCCTCAAAACTGAAAGAAGCATCACAGGGGGTGCAAAAAGCAGTAAGCAGGGCTCCAGTATGATCACGAACAAGTCCTCCACTAGCACCATGTTGAGTCTACTTATCGTAAGATCCATCAGTGTTCAACTTCACCCATGAGGGTTCCGGGGGAAACCAGCGAATCATAGTGGAGCGAAGGATCCTCCTTAGCGGGGGAGCTGGCAGCATGAAGTCAATCTGGGGGTCACATCCTCGCCAATGTGTATTGATGAGAGTCCTTGCCGCAATAAAAATATGAAGATGATGAGTAACCTGTGAAATCACATGAATAGCACGAAAAGAAATAGCCTTTTGTTTACAGCTATTCATCTCCGTCCAAAGAAACCATATGAAGACGAAGTTGGTGATCTGATTTCTTGTCACATACTTTAACAACTCTCATGAGGTACTTGTTGAATACTCACGATAGCTAATTTTCTAGCAATATAAATCGCAGCTAAAACGACATAATTGTAGCATAAAAAGTAAATCAAATATCGTATCCACGAAAACTGATAAATCGAAAACACAATGAATAGTTTAATATAATACTCAATAAATATTGAAGCGAAAAATCAAGGTGAGGCAATTAACTCAAGCTAGACAAACATAAAATAAATGCAAATAAATCAGAGATACGACGTGAAGATAAAAGACTGGGGAATGTAATTACCGGCACGGCCACAACCTCTTCCTCCATCACCGGCATTGCCCCGCTACCGCCACAAAGTTGATTCTCATTTGTTAAACCAAATATTCAAAAAGAGAATCAAAGCATATTTTGTTTGTGATGTTGAACCAAATTAATTAAAAATTAGAAATTGATTTTTTTTTTCTTTGTGGCGGGGGGCGAAAAATCATAATTGAAGACAAAACTAATGTTAAAAATAATAATTAAGAAAATTGGGAAATTCGACACAGTCGGTTGTATCATGGAGGTGGAAAAATCTGTACCACAAACTTTCCAAAATATAGAGCAATAGAAAAAGTTGCATTTTAAATTGAATTTTATGAATGATAAGTTACAAGATTCGTTACATTTGAATCAACTCTAACATCAATGGCTCTGTATATTTAGTGTTTGCCGCCACACCGAAGAAAAGCCGAATGTTTTGGGCTTGCAAATACATGGATGTAGCAGCATACATTTGTTATGTCTAAATCCTACACATGTTATGACTCTCTTTCACTTTTCCTTCTTACATCACCATTTTCCGCAGGCATGCTTATCCGCAGGAATGGCACATTATTCAGAGCAGCAGAACTCTGTCGATGAACACCAATTTTCGCAACACCATTGTCTGTGTGCTGTTGTTGTTGATTTCTACCATCACTTCTTTGATTTGAAATGCCATTGCTCGATAGTCCCCTCTCCCCGTCCGCCTCTGTTCGTGCCAACGAAGAATATGTGGTTTCTGCAGAGTGTGAAGATAAATTAGACTCAGAATACATGATCAAGCAAGCTCAAAATTGTTCAATCCCTCTTGGCCTACAACTAGCAATAGAAACTCGAAGGATGAAAACTTGCTTGCCTTTTATTTCTCCTAAGGTGATCAGCCTGTTAAGACAATCTCTGAACTTTGTTAGAATAATTCTTTCTTGCTCCTCGTATGCTTCAGTCGTCCTGTGCTCAAGCGGCAACTGGGAAGACACGTTATTCTGAACCTCTAACCTACTAGGGGAATGAGCAGCGGTGAACATTGTATCTTGTTCGTCACACATTAGGGCTAACGTGCTGGGAGACATCGGCCTTCCTTTTGATACATCAGCTCCATCTGAACAAGATTCCTCGGGTGCAACTTTCTCGGCCTGGTTTTCAGATGAATGATA
Source organism: Salvia miltiorrhiza (assembly GCF_028751815.1). Taxonomy (NCBI): domain Eukaryota; kingdom Viridiplantae; phylum Streptophyta; class Magnoliopsida; order Lamiales; family Lamiaceae; genus Salvia; species Salvia miltiorrhiza. The sequence continues at coordinate 44,887,319 of NC_080387.1, forward strand.
GTTAGCCTCAGCCTTTTCAGCTTCAGAATGCTTCTGGCTTTGAGACCCATCTTGGATGGTTGAAGCCAGTGAGGTTTTCCGAGATTCTTCTGCTTGCTTTTCAGCTGCATTTCTCTCCTCTGAAACCGATACCAAGTTACAAAATGATTGTTAGATAATCGAGCATAACTTATGAAGTGTTCGAGAACAATTACAACTGACTTGATGTACTCAATTTGGTGCTTCATAAAAGTAAGATACGGCTGTTTCATATACTCTCCACTTTGATAAACTAGATCATCTCCACATAAGGTTACACCTCTCTTTTATCAATATAATAAACTCTTCCACATGCTTATTATAGTATATTTGTTGGATGAAGAGGCACATAAAAAATTCAGAAACACAAGCATTTACTTTCTATTGATTGAAGAGGGGCTAAATCCTACCTAAAAAGTTTATATAATATAGCAGACTTCTTTACCATTAAATAAGAGATGGTATAGGTGTCATAGTCCAACATAGAGCAATATCCTCAAAGTTAATTTGAGTTGCAGATACTCAAGTAATGCCTTCTTAGGCAATATATATTGATACAAATCTATTCATTCATCTTCACTTGCTTACCTTTGCTTTTCTTCATATAGACCCTTAGCATCTCATGCTTCAACTATGACAGAGTGAATAAAAACCAGATCGATTATAAATTTTTTATGCTAAGATTCAAAATAGATATAATAGCTAACAACTACTAAAGTCATCATTATCTTCCATAGGAATTGTATGTAATTCCCCAATTATTATTTTGTCCTATTTGTTCATCACCAATCTTCTTCTGTCACCTGCCTGAAATGTGAAAACACTTGGAAGTAATATTGTCCACCTTTTGAACCAAGTATATGTCATGTTACAAGTTTTTGAGGATGTCAGTTATGAAAATCCCACAATACACCATCTCACTTTTCAAAGGATACCATGACAATTATCTTGAAGTGATTTGTACCACTATAACAGTATCTAAAATTGTTCCCCAACGGCTGCTTAAACTTCTAATAGATTCAAAATTACACAAAAAAGCCATGAGAGAGCATCGAACTAAGGGAACAGGAAATGTATATTCAAGCTTGTGGACAGGCAATTGATGCTATTAAGAAACTTTTTGAAAAAACATAACATGGGGCATGATGATGTATAAGATTAATGGTGTTGGAAAACAAGAAATTATGTGATTTAGATAATATCATGTACTCAGCACACATGTACCTGTAAGCATCTTCGCAGCTTCTCTTGAATATACCGCAAGCACAGAACAAAGTTCCTTTAAATCCTGGGGCTGAATGATGTCAGCTAATAGAGACCTTTAGATACAGTGCACGAGTAAGTTGTCTGAAGAAATATCATAAAGCAATTCTTCAAAAGATTACACTCATACCTATAAGTAAATTTCAAAGAACCCAAGGTCGGTGTACTAACTGGATGAGCAACAGTAACTGAAGACGATAAAGTGGAAGGTACAGAAGCCTTAGTATGGGTAGCCTGCTAATAGAGAAGAATGAGTTTTGAAGTCAGAGTCAAACTCATTTATTCTTCAGCTATTTTAGATACAAGAGAAACAGAGATGGTTACTTGATAAGATGTAATTAACATGACGATGTTTTTCATCTCCATTCCAACTATATAACCCTCCCAAAAAAATTTAACTATTTAATTTGTATATACAGGTCTAACTCAATCGATATTTCATTATGGCCACAAAGAGCATTCAGGTGCTAGAAATTATCACCAAGAAATGTTGTTTAGCAAGCTAATCCAAAGGAATATCCGTCCAGATTTGTGAGTCTAGCATGGTATCTAAAAAATTATTTACTTTTTTCTTCCGACATTTATTCAGGCAGATCCGAGATCCAGCGTATCTTATCATATTAGTATGACTAAATCCACTGTAACTTCTACAAGATGCACCGCCAGTTTGCACTTTACTAGTAACAGCATACATAAAAGTTCCCCCACCTAGATTATCCTCTCGAATCCTTTCTCAACATGGCAATTCTATTTTCCCAAAAAGTATACTCAATTAAAATATTACAGCATTATTCTTGTACAAGCAAGATTAGAAATACACAAAAAGAATATGTTTTCTACATTTTTATGCAACACTCCTCACTGATCAACTAGAACCTTTGCTTTGAGGATATGGGAGTTTTCCATGACTCACCATAACAAATGTAATAGCACCAAAACATGATTCCAGAGAGTATATATATAACCTATTACCACAAAATGATACCAACCCTTGATTCTTTAATTCATTTCATGATAATCCCTTTCCTTACAGTACTGCTAGCTCTGCATTTTTTCTTTCCAACATTATCACAAAGCAAAAATTTGAACATACAAAAAAAGTAGTGGATATAGCTATTAATTCAAAATTTCATTTAATTTGGTAGAACAAGGGAAAATAAGGTACCAAAAGATTTGTTCTGAAATGCCTTCCATGATTGGCATGAGTCAATAGTATGCCAGTTAAGGCAAAGCACGAGTAATTGTCAAATGAAGAAAAAATCCAACGATCCCATGTTACATAGAACAAATCAATATTTCCCACGCCTCGACTGAGTATACCAGACACAAATTGTGTATCCCTTTTTTGAGTGGATTGAGCACCGATCAAATTCAATAATGATGTTTTGTGAAGGTTGAAGTTTTCTCGAGGTATAAGAGCAAATTTTACCTGTTGTAACTGTCCAAGCCTGTGTACTGGATCTTTTACGGCTGATCCAAAGTAAATATCCTGACCTTTCCGCTTTTTAGTCAGCGGGGGAGACCCATAACCAGATGATCCAATAGCGCCGGTGATGGCAGCATTTGCTGCCTGCTGGATAAAGGCCATGTTGTTAACATGATCGCCGTGAAAGAGAGCTTGTCTCTCTTCGCTTCCTTCATAATTTTTGCAGTCCATGCATTTACAATTTTCAGAACAAAGAATATTTGCTTGGAAGCATTCACAGTACTTCTTAAGGCACCCTGATTTCTTGCAGTGGCATCCCTTATTATGCTTCCCTGAAACAATTTCGCCAGCCTCCTCCTGCATATTGATAAAAATTAATTGATCATGTCGTCATTTAAAATGAATACAGTTCAGAGAATTTTTTAATAAACTAAGGTATGTGGCATATACTAATGATGGTTAATACACTAAATGTTACAATGTTTATTAGAATAAAGAGGACTTGCTAGATCTCGAAGATTGCTAATTCAACTGAAAATTAATAACAATGATGAATCATCTTGAGAAGGTTAAGTTGAGACAGACAAGTGAAAGCAGGCTCATATAAGTATTAATCAAATATTTGATAAACTATCCAAAGTCCAAACACATCTGTTCAAGAAACCAATAGTAGAAACATCTCAAGAAACACAAAGTTCTACCAAATTCAAGTTTCTTTCTGCGAATCACATATTTGACTGAGATAATAGCGTCAACCAACTCGATCATTTTATTTTGACTGTTGTTACTGGTCAAATTTACTGAATTTATTCGATTGGCTAAACAATTAACAGCCTCACCAATCCTCAAGAATTTCAGAACATGAAATATTAACAACTGAGAAACCAACAAGTAGGTTGCTCATATGGGATTCTACACAAACAAAATAAACTCCTCTGATGTAGCAAAAACTCTTATATTGCAGGGACAATAAGAACAAGATACTCAACTTCATATCTGGTAGGCTCTAGCTACCTGTTCCATTCTAGGTTAATACAGGACTTCAAATTTTCCCAAAAAAATCAATTTTCTTGCATTCAAAAGCAACGTTAGTCCAGTGTGATGCTATATAGACTAGGGTATAGTTTTTTTTCACAATATTGCATTAGATTCCCGATTTGTTAATACATCTTTTCAGCTTGAACAAGGCATGGTTCAAGAAGCATATTGCACCAGAAAAACTTACTTTCAGCCATGCAAGCAAAGATTGTTATGGGTGATAATCTCCGTATCAGACAGACAAGTAGAGTACTTGTATTCTATCTGTTTGCTATAAAAGCCAATATCTGGACTTACAAATGATAATGAAATATTATCTTTATACACTCCTTAAAATGATAGTGAAAGAAACCATAGATGTGAAAATTATCAGCAGCAACAGAGTTCTCTCTTCTTGCTTTTGGGATTAAAAGCAATTTGGTTATATGAAAATTGATGTGAACTATTAAGAGGATCTTTACGACATGTAGCAAGCTCCTCTCTACGAATAAAGGTTTAAGATTTCCCTTTGTTGCCATATCAAGTTGAAATCCTAAGAAAGCATCTTGGATAATTGGAAAATCTAAAGAGTTGGAAGTAAGACAACTTCTGAGGCCATCCATTAAAAGAAATAAGTTTAATGTGAACTTTTAATGCAACCAAAAACATATGTTACCATAGATGTTAATCAGTTACAGATAAATCTAACACGATGAAACAGAAACCATATGATACTAATAAATAATCCAAGATCCTACTTTATACTAGAAATACACTTCGACAGGATGGTAAATTGACAATACCCTGTTATCCCGAGCTCCATGAGGACTGCTGGCAATTTTTGGCCTGAAAGCAGTTGGATTACGCTCCAAAGTAGCTTCAACAGCTTCACGTCTAGCAGTATCGTTTTCAACATTGTTGTGACAGTTCACACAGTTGCAACCATCACAATAGACTCCAGAAGCAAAACATTCACAGTACCTGACAATAATTTGTAAGATAAGACAATACTTCATCCCAGCAAAGTGAAATCCATTTCATAAATTTTAGAGGGAGAAGTAAAATTGTTGGAAGGTCGTCCTAAATAAAGGTAATCACCAAATTAAGTTTTTTAGTCAAAATTAAATTGGGAAACATGATGTACACACAAATAATATAACAAGCCAAAAATTATCATTGTTTATAAGACTGTACAGAAAAAAGAAAATATAAGCTGCAATGTTGCATCCCCAAGACGATTAGCAGTCATCTTTCTGGCCCAAAGTGAAAAAGGTGTATGAGTTAACAACTTTTAATTGATCGTTCTTGGAACTTGATGCCCCACTCAGTCTATTATACATCAAACTAAATATTTTTTCAAATACAGATGTTGCTTAATAAGAAAGTGGTGGTGCAACCTCAAGCAAACAATACAAGTCCAGAAAAACACTCAAGCATCAATCTTCCTAAGCTGAAAGAATAAACCATATGGTAAGAAACACTTAGTCAAATAAAGTTTATGTTTACTGGAAATGTAAATTGAAAGCTTCAGTACAAAAAATCAGGTATATCACCACATGCATAGAGCAGATGCTAGATTACACAGCATAAGTTTCATATAACTGAGAGCTATAATCTGACAATTGAATACAATACTTTAACTATAGATAACATGTGCATTAGCAGTTAATTAATGAATTAGCAGTTAGCAACAATCTGTAATAAAAACACTTCCTCACTCAGAATAAAGGGAAGGATTGACTTTAATCTGAGAAAACATCTTTCCCCAGACTTTACTGTGTTCCTCAACTAATTGGATTTAGCAGAAAATGTAAGTAGGATAGATGTACAGACTTGAAATATATCTTGGTCAAGCCCAAGAAAATAAAAAAGATCCTGTAAAGAAGGGTGGTGGATGAAATATTTCAGGGAGAAAAAAATTGCTTTTTAAAGAAAGATTATATGTACATAGATAAAATTATTTAAAAAAAGTCTGTACTGAAACTGAATCTTTTGTGTTAACTAGTGTTTGGATTTGCTGAGACTTGCAAATCATCATCAAAGTAAGAATGTGACAGACCAGAAACTCCTTTTCATGCAATCATTTGTCATACAACAAAAGATGAAAACAATAGCTGCTTACAACTTCAAACACCGAGAATGTTTGCAATTACACTGCTTTTGCTTCTTTGGAGTACCATCTTTTATTTCATTCACATTTTGTCCGGGCCGTGATCTTGGTGATTCGGGTTTCCTGAGGAGAAAATAGTTATTTAGAACATATTGATAGAGAACTACGATACCACATGTTTAGTTGAACCATGCGTAACTTTAGCTCAGCCTTGACAGAAAGGCTGATGCATGTACATGTAGTTATTTTGTCAAAGTACACGATTAACATAATATGGAAAAAGAATTCCATGATCATATAATCATCAGTAGTTCCCCAAAAAATGTAGAGATCAGTGCAAAGTCATATGCTATTCTAATAGGAGGCACTTTAAACTGGAGGAGCGTGATGCAGAAAAAAAAAATGGGCCAGAAATAATGAGAAATTGTTTATATTTAAGAGCAAGGAAATTACAGAGAAAATGCATGCAAAGCTTTTTTACAAGCATACACCAACAAATATCTTTCTCCAAATGATACTAATATAGTTATGCGAAAAACCAACTGAATGAACGATTTCACTAGGCAGACTTCTTTGTAATCTGATCAGGCAGCATTCAAAGAACCCACAGTATGATCAGAGAGACACAACCCAATTAACAGCCATTTTTTTCATAATTTAGTAACTAAAAAATTGATTCATTATTCGTTGCCAAACTAAAGCTTTAAATCATTCATCAAGCTATATACATAATGCCAACTTGCAAATGGTTGCTAGGATATTCTGTAAACGAATTAACAATCGGAATTTTACACATCCAATTAATTGGGTACAAAAAATTAACTGTCTGTCTGAAGATTCCCATGGCTCACAGCTCCACCTTCCTTTTCTCCAACTGGAGTAGGAGCAGGAGGATTCCTAACAACTAATGAAAACATATGTAGATCAATTGCTCCAATAGAATGTCTGAATGTAGCAAACAAACATGAAAGGTTAAAACTTCAAAATGAATAACCAACAAAACCTACAATTCCACAAACACATCATCTTAAGCTCCAAAGATAAAATCAGTTTCCCCAAAAAGTTCCAATTTTTAACAACTAATTTTGAATTGATAAGGCGACTCACAGAGGAGGACGAACAGAAGGATGAGAGGGCGGCGGAGGTGGTTGCTGCATAGTCATGAAGAGCATCTGCGGCGGCGGCTTCACTAAATGAGACAGCAACTGCGGAGGAGGTTGCTCCAGCTTCACTTGCTGCCGCTGCTCCATCGTCGACGCGCCACCAGTAAAATCCAGCTGCCTCACCAGCTTCCTCGCTGGGAAATCAACTCCTGCCGTCGTCGCTTCCGGTTGCGGCGGCGGCGGCTTTTTTGGAGGGAAATCATGTTCATCTCTTTGCTCCATTGAAGAAAAACAAATTACGAAACGAAAATCCCACAACAAAGATTTCACCAAACAATTTTACAACAAAAAAGATAACTCAAATAAATACTACTCCAAATCACTCATTTTTCCGCTCGAGAACTCCCCCCCAAAATTGTTTGAATTCCAAATCACGAAAACCAAAAGGAACCAACAATTCGAATTCGACTGTCATAATTTTAACAAGCTCGCAATTAAAACACCACAAAATTCAAAGGACAAAAAAAAAATCTCCGTCCCAATTGAGAGGTAGCTCGATCCCTACAGACGCATATAGATACAAATGCGCGTATGTACACTCCAATGTACATATACACAAACCACACACACGCAGATGAAGAATTCTTTGAATTGGTTTCGCTGGCTTTGAGTCCCCTTCCTCCCTCTCTAGCTTAGCTTTTGAAATTCAATTTCGTGAGGTCGGATGAGCGTCGATATCCCATCCAACGGTCATCATGAGTAGTTCTAGATCAACGGTCTGTATTCATAGAAGGCTCTCAGGTCGGCTCTCCTCCGTTGATCTCAAAGACGTGTCTTTTTCCGATTATTGAACAAATTCGTCACGCATCCGCCACGTCATCCGAATTGATACGTGGCGCGATATGAGTGGAGCATCGCAGGGAGTCTGTTGTGCGTTCCGCAGCAGGGGAGCTCTTCTTTCCCGAGTTTTGATGAGATTCTGTTTCGAGGAAATAAAAAAATGGAAAATTATAACATTATGGCGCTAAAGAGTCTGCGACGTCGTTGACTTGGTGAGGTGAGGGTTTTAGTGGATGGCTCAACGGTCCAGATCTCTCGGGAATCACAGTGCCGGATGATGACTCAGATTAGTTTCTACATAATATACACGTTGGGGGTGTGCATTCGATATTTCAGTTTGGTTTTTGTTAAAATCAAATTGAATCGAATAAATCGAATTGAAAAATTAAAATTTTTAAATTAAAATATCGAATCAAACCAAAAGATCGAAGTAGTCCAAGAAAAAACTGAAAAATTGAAGAAACAAAATAAAAAATAAGAAAAAAAATTAAATTGTACATATATATATATATATATATATGCATATTATAATATGGAGTATAAAATTATAGGAGTATATCAACATGTATAATATATTTATAAGTATATGTATATAAATTAATATATAATTCAGTTTTCGGTTTTGTTTGATTTTTACAAAACCTAACCGAACCCAAAAAAATCAAATTTTCTTGAAAGATCAAACTGAATCAAACCAAAAGATCGAAAAATTCAGACCATACTTCAAAATTTCGGTTTGAATCGATTCGGTTATTTTGCTCACTCCATCACCCCGTCTTAAGTATAGCATTGTGCATGCATTGTGGTTTAGCTATAAGCATTGTGCATGCATTGTGGTTTAGCTATAAATTGGTTACACTACAAAAAAAGCGCTGATTACCGACGGCTAAATGCCGTCGGTAACAAAAGACGGCCGCCGGTAAATAGTGTTACCGGCGGCGATAACGGCGGCAATCTCCCGCCGCTAAATGGTTCGTCGGCAACGACAATAACGGCGGCGAACATCCGCCGTCGGCAGTTAACGGCGGCGATGCCGCCGGAATTGTCGCCGTTAAACGGCGGAGAATAGCCGGAGAAATAGCGGCGGCAGACACCGTCGCTAGTTACCGAGGGCTATTTTGCCGTCGGTAGAGAGCCACCGGAGTCCGGCTGACCCTGCCGGAAAACTACCGACGGCGATTACCGCCGCTAACTAGCGGCGGCGAATCGCCGTCGGTAAAAAACTACCGCCGGTGTCACAGCCTACTTCCCAATGACGGGTTAACAGGGGTTATGACTTGGGGTGAACAATAAGAAATAGAAATGTACAATTACTTAACATTAAAGTATATGAAAATATCACTTATAGATAAAAAGCTAGGATCATATATGATCATTTGGATACTTATAAAACATACACATAAAAGAGAACTGATTAAGGTGGGTTACCCAATAACACGTGTAACAACTTCATAACATAGAGTTATCCTAATCAAAGTGTTTTGCAGCGGAAAACGTGTGAGATATACATATGAAGATGTATACTCAAGGTTACATTTCTTGAAATGTCAAAGGAACACCCGCTCAACATCATTCCATTCCATCAACTGCTCAACCTGCACATTTAGAAATACATGCAGGGCTGAGTATAAAGATACTCAGTGGGCATAGCCGAAAATACAACATGCATACATATATAAATTGAACTGCCAACAGTAACACACAGGGGTTTTCTTGAATGACCTGCGCTTACTAAAACATTTCATTCATTTTCATAAAGGTGGATGCGCATCCCATTTTCAGTCTATATGATCCATATCTGTTCCTTTCTGTCACGCGCCGGGAAGGAGGCCTCCTTACCACGGACGCCAAGACCGGTCGCAAGCGACTCGCGGTCTCCATGAGTGTACACGTTAACCCTAGCTAGCGACCTTTGTCTAGCATAGGATCCCAATTGGATTTCCTTTAAAGTTGGCGAACCAACACAGATAGGATACATATAAAAACATAAACATTTTGGCAGTCAATCATTTCATAAACATTTCATTTTCATAACATTTTCATTTTCATAAAGGGCATTAAACATATAAGCATTTCATAAGAACTGAATAAATAGTCAAAACATATCATGCATATATATTCGCATATGAGGCCTACGTCACGCAGGGGATCTCTATATACGTAATAATAAAATAATGCCCACCTGATTAGGCAAAGCCTGTCGTTTATCCTTATCTCTGAATCGGAATAGCAATGCTAATCCTCATGTTGCTCAAAGCCTACAAGAAATCTATTCTCAATAGGTCTCCTTGAATTCTAATCTTAAGTCATGGTGTAGTGCTTAATATTCTATGATTCACTTAGCCGGGTTTTCAAAATTTAATGAATAAATAATTGAAAACATTTTCTCTTGAGTTAAGAACACCAACAATATTCTTACTCATCTTTTAATAATTGGAATTATAAATAAAACCAATTAAATCATAAATATTCTTATTGCAAAATATAATGCAATTTCATGACATGGTTAGCATATAAGTAATTACTTAAAATATGCACTTCATAATAATAATATTATTATGCTAATTATCTTTAAAATAATTAATCAAACTTAATAAGTCTAATTAATTAAAATAGTGTATCTCCTTTAAATAAAAATCTGCATAAATCCAATTAAATAAATTAATAAAGGCCCAACAGATTTAAAAATTAAAAGCCCAGCTGAAACAAAAATAAATAAAATCTCGGCCCATGACTCGAGCCCACTACTAATTAAATCGGCCCACTCTCTAACAAAATTTTCAGCCCAACACTAATTAAAAACCCGGCCCAAATTTAAAACCCAACTCCTAACCCAAACCTAAAGCCCAACATCCCACCCCCTTTTCTTCCCTACTCCCTCTCTCGGTCACACTCACAACACAAACGCAGACACATCTAGCGGCTGCGCCGCCCAGCCTCCTTCTTCCTCGTTCTCTTTTCCGGCGTCGACGGATAAGCCGCCACCGCCGCCTGGACTCCCTCTGATCTCTCTCTAACTCACAACCCTGGTCAAGACTCACACACCCACAAATCAGTCCGACTGCTCGCCTCTCTCGACTGATCCGCCGCCGCCTGCTCCGACCCCGGCGAATTCACGGCTGGAAGGCTGCCGTCTCTCTCTCTCCCTCGAATCTCCTCCGTCTCCCCCTGCCGCTGTCAAGCCGCGGCCGCGTCTCCGGCGAAGGGCGTCATCTCTGGTCACTTCTCCCTTGAATCCCCCTTGGCGACGACGAGCGCCGCCGCCTCCCTCGGTCTCTCTCTCGGCGACAGCAGCAGCCGGAGCCACCGTCGCCGACACCCTCAGCAATACCCAGCCCAGACCACCTCTCCCTCTCCAGCTGTGGCCGGGCAGCAGCGGCACCACCATCGCCGCCCTCAAATTCCCAGCGAGTAGCAGCCACCAAGCTGCCACCACCGCCGCCCATTTCCCTTATGTTCTCCCTCGTCTCCGGCAGTGGCTAACCACCACCACCGACCGCATCTCCTTCCCCACTCTTCACCGTGGCTAGGCAGCAACGGCAGAGCCGCAGCGCCTAGCCTCCCTCTCGACTCCATTTTTCAAAAATACATCAAAATTGGCATGCTTCATATATGTATCTATATGCACATAAATTGTATGTCTGAACACTTGGTGATTTTAAGAAATTGTTGTTCTTTATGAATGTGTATACATATGCACCGAAATGATGAGATGAAAGTATGTGAAGGTTTGATGTGTTACAATTGCAGTGTCATAACTGAATGAGCAAGTATAAAATAGATAGAGAGATTCAAGATGAAACCTCTGGTTTGAGTTGCTGAAATCTGAGTTTTGTGGCAATTTGATCCATTCGCAATATGGCTGAGCTCTGCACTTGGATTTCTTTGGGTTTGTTGGAACTAGAGAGTAACTTGAGGGAGAAATGAGATTGATCGAAGATGCTAAGTGAGGGAAAAGATAGATCCTTTATTGAAGTGAAATGACTTTGTAGAGAAAGGTATGGTGATGAATGAGGTGTATGGTATGATTGCAGAGAATGGTATGATTGAAAGGTATGGTGGTGAATGAGGTGTCTCAACAAAAAGCTATAAAGTTGTGGCATATGGTGGCTGATGGAGTAGGTGGGTGTAGGAGTAGATGGGAGTAATAAAATAAAATAAAATAAAAATCTTCCGGGTTGTACTATGAAAACTGTAATAATCGTTCAGTGTTCGTTAAATAAAATAGTTCGTGTAAATGATCGATGCTCAATTAAATAAATATGTAATGCATATAAATTTAATAACTAAATTTACAAATGTTTTTGTAAATCATTTGTGTTGGAATTAAAAATAAATTCTTTTTCTCATTCCGGCGTGAATCATCTTAAATCTAAGTTCAAAATAAATTCTAAATTTAACTCAGGGAAACGGGGTATTACAGCCGGCCGGTGGGTCACGCCGGAGGATGGCCGGGTATTTACCGAGGGGAAATTGCCGTCGGTAACTACCGACGGCGTTTTGCCCACGGTAATGTTTTTTATTTTTTATTTTATTTTATTTTATTTATTTATTTATTTATTTATTTATTTATTTATTTTATTGTATATTGTATATCCACAATTTATTTCCGTATTTATACGGTATTGCATACTTTAGACGAACTTCCCAGTCGGCGACCCGACTTCCCAGTGGGTCACCCATCTTGCTTGTGCTATGTGTCAAGCACGCTTAACTTTGAAATTCTTTTCGAGTGATCACCAGTACAGAACACTCGTATTATTGATATATCTACATCTATAATTCATTTAAATGCTATATACTCACTCATATAATTATAATCTTTGAATATGTGGAGATAATACCTTAAATATGTTGTTAATTAGTGAGCGAGTTCGTTTCGGTCCTTATTTTTATCGTCGGTAAAATATTTAATTAATATTTAATAATTAATTAATTAATTAATTAATTAATTTTTTTTTTTAACATTAATACACCAAAAGTGTTTTAATTTGGTTATTATAATGTGATTTGAATTTATTTGTTTATGTTAAATGCAATCATCATCATCATTGCCATAAATATATAAAACATTTATAGTTTTAATAATTAAAGCACTTGAAATATATAGTTCAATAAAACATAAATTTGAAAAGAAAGTGCAAATGTAATTTTGTTTGAAAACATAAACATAAGTCTAAGCATCATCATCATCATCATCATCATCGGCATCAGGGTGTGGAGGTGGCGGAGCATTATACATCCTCATAAACGCCTCCAATTGAGCCACGCGGTCCTGCATCTGTTGGCGTTCTGCTTGCTCTGCCGCCATGCGCTCCTCTATCTGTTGGCGTTGTGCTTGCTCTGCCGCCAATCGCTCCTCCAGCGTGGAGATCCGTGTCTCATAAAGCTGCTGAGACACCGCAGAAGTGCCCGTGCTGCGGATAGACCCCCTACTAGCCTGACTCTGCCCGGCACTCCCGACGCCGTAGATCCGTGACCTATCAATTTGCACCACCTCCAAATACACCTCGTCTAGCCGCTCCTGTCGTCCTGTGGCAGCGGCCAGTCGATGAACCTCGGCCTAATACATACATAACAATGCATAATTGTTAGAAAATAAATACATTCACTAAATATTTGAATAAACTTAAACACTTACGTCAATTCTAGCATCTCTCTCCGACGTATAACTTCCGTCGGCGTACGTGTGGAGGCGGAGGAAGGTGGCATAGTTCGGTGCATCCTGGGGAGTACCAGGATCCAAGCTCTGTATATGCATTTATATAAGATAAATAAGTTATATTAGTCAATATATTAATTTAATTTATATACTTAATTATTTGTTAATTACATACCATATACTGCTGCAGGATACGAGTCGACTGGGACCCGCCCACGTGCCTACTGATCCCTGTACCCTCCCCATCGGGCTCGGACATCCGGTTGGCACGAGCTCGAGTTGAAACAGCCTCAACCTCGGGCTGATGCCAGTAATCCCGGAGTCCAGTCCAGAAATCGGGAGTCATCCAGACGGGCCTAGACATCTCTCTCCCTTGGCTGATACACTGCTTGAGAGTTGTCTTGTAGTCGCTCATCATGTCGGAGTACCTTTTGCGGACTTTTGTCTCCCACATGATCCTCACGTCATGCTCATCCTCGGGCTTCCACGTAAACTCTTTCTGTTGAAAGAAAGAGAATTAATTTAATATCAAACATTTTAACAATTTAATATGATATATTTATATGTATTATAAATTTAATTGTACCTGTAATTCATCAAAAAATTTATCCTTCATCGCCGGGGGCGTCAACTTCCATGTGTACCCGCCTGTGTTTTCAAACATCTTAAATGTGCACGTGCAAGCTTTGGACAGGCCAGTGGGCTCCAACAAAACACTGTGTACAAGTAATTTTGTCACTTAATCATGGTGTACGAGAAACAGTAATTTTAACTAATGTACTTACCCAGTCTCAGGATGCCTCTGAAATACCGTCCTCCCATCAGGTGCCTTAACCTCTCTCTCTCTGATAGCGGCAGCTGTAGGGCCCCTAGGCCTTCTAGCCCGTGAACTACTAGAAGCATTGGGAGTCTCGGGAGTCCCAGAAATATGCGTCCCAGACCCATCAGATGTATCTGCTGTAGCTTCTGGCGCATTAACGCCAGATCGCCTCCCAAATCCCAACAAACCTCGAGAGGTAGACATGATGCCTGTTGCATACAATTAAATTAACAAACACTATCACGAAACGTAACATTAACAGTAACTAACAAACATAACAAATTTGCAATCAAATTCAACCAAAATGTGCATTTACATTTATTCATAAGCATCACTACTATCATCATCACTATCGTTAGATGTCAATGGGGAATCATCGTCTTCTGCTTCATCGTCATCTTCAATCTCAACGACTCCACCGAGGGGATGAAGGAGAAGTGGTTGTTCAATGCCTACACTTGTGTGAGTAGGCATAATAGTAACCACTTCTTCTTGAAATGGTTGATCTAATGTTGATGTAGATGCTGCAGTAGACACTTCAACCTTAGATCTTGCGTTGACTTTGCATGCTGACCACTAATTTTTCTTTGATTGGTTCGTACTGGGATAGGGACAGTAAAACACTTGAACTACTTGACTCGCCAAAACAAAGGGATCATACTTCCTATATCTTCGTGTGTGGTTCAGTGAAACTAACTTGAAGTCTGTATCAATAGAAGTTCCCTGAGCCGACAAGTCAAACCATTCACAGTTGAACAAGACTGTCTGCTTAATTGGATACCCCGGATACTCCAGCACGCAAACCTCTTGTAGACGCCCATAAAAGTCTAGCACATCTCTATCACTACCATAGACCGAACCTTTTATGCAAACGCCACTGTTCACAGTCGCACTCTCTCTATCATGATCAGTTGTGTGAAACCTGTAGCCATTCACGAAATAGCCGGAGTATGTTTCAATCTCCCTTAATGGTCCAGCTGCAAGCGACCTAATATAAGGGTTCAACTCGTCGTTACAAGGACGACAAACCTGTTGCAGACGCAAATATCATTTAAGTTTGCTAGCCAATTTGCATGAACACGTGACAGTCGTGACTTTTCATGTTGTGCATCTTCAGGGCGTTCATTAGGGGTGAGCAAAATAACCGAAATCCGAATATCCGATTCGAACCAAACCGAAATTTTAAATTTGGTTCGGATTTTTCGGATTTTCGGATCGGTTCGGATTGAATTTTAAGAATTTTTCGGTTTTTCGGATCGGATCGGATCAGTATATTAAAAATCCGAAAAAATCCGAAATCCGAAATATATATATAATATAAATAAAAATAACATATAATATATATATATATATATATATTATATTAACTTAGTTTAGTTCCAAAAACCCTACAATCCTACGATTCCTACACCCGCGCCGTCTGCTCCATTTCTCAAATCTCATTTTCAATTTTTCAACTCTACTCCACGGTTCCACCCTCAACTCCACAGCGTCGCCGGCCGCCCCATGCCTCTCCGCCGTCAGTAGCCTGCCGGCGCGGTCCCCTGCTCACCGGCCGCCTCTCAATTTTCATCTATTCTCCCGATTCAATCCATTCTCCACGGTCCACAATCAACTCCACAGCGCAGCCCCACGCCCCTTCGCCGTCGCCTTTCAGCCTACCGCCGATCAGTATCCTTCTGCCCGACGCCCCACGCCCCTCCGCCGGTAAGTAACACTAACACCCATTCTGGAAAATATCTTTACTTAAGATAATACTTGAAAAGCATGTCTGATTTTTTTGTTTATGTGTGTTAAAAATGTTGGGATTTGATGTTTTTGGGGGAATATCCAGTTAAAAAAACTAAAGAAGGGAGTTGGGTTATCAATTTTAAGCTTTCTCTTGTCTGGTTTTATGTTTTTGTTCGAATATCAGTTTTTAGTTTTCGGATTTGCTGTGTGTTAATTGTTAAAAGAAGGGATTTGATATTTTGATGTGTGTTAAAAATGTTGGGTTTCTCTTATCTTATCAGTTTTCGAAAATTTGCATTAATGCTTTTTTTTTTGCTGTTCTTTTAGGATCTCTACGCGCGGCTAAGTCTCTTCTTCAGTTTTCATCATAGATTATTCGGCATCAAGTTGTAATGTAAGTTTATACATTAGATTTGATTATTGCAATTTATCCAACACTAAATACTATTTTTTTTGCTGTACCCATCTCAACAGTAGCATCAGAGTCGGCATTTAGCACTGGAGGACGAGTACTCGATCCATTTAGGAGTTCATTGGGTTCTAAAGTTGTGGAAATTCTTATTTGTGGTCAAGATTGGCTTCGCAAGTCCTCTAATCCAGTTAATGTTGAGGAACTTCTTTCGGATGTTGAAAAAATGGAAGAAGGTATTTCAATGTTTAAACTAATTTTTTGTATGCATTTAAGTTATTGTTCTTAATTTATTGGATTGCTTTGTTTAACATGACTTTATTTTTCTTGTATAGGTATGCAAAAATTATCATTGCAAGCTCCAACAAATTAATCAATCTCCATTATTTGTTGGAACTTGGAAGGGAAGCTTCGTGAAGATGGATGATTTACATTGACTATTATGTTATGTAAACATTGAACTTAGAATTGTTTTTTTTTTTTTGTTGATGAACAATTTGTTATTTGGTGATGATTTGATGGACTTCTTGATGCTTTTTTTTTGTTTGGAATGAATGGATGTTGGCTTATTCTAATGATTTGTTTAATTTGTTAGATTACTAAATATTTCATGTTTTGTTTTACCTTTTTCGGATTAACAGGTGTCATGTGTGGATTTTCAGATTTTTTTTGAATTTCGGATATTTAGGTTCGGATCGGATTTAATCCGAAATATTTCGGATTTTCGGATTCGGATTTTCGGATAAAACGGTTCGGATCGGATTGCATTTTAGTGAAATTTCGGATTTTCGGATCGGATCGGATCAGGCAAAAATCCGATCCGAAATCCGAATGCACACCCCTAGCGTTCATGTCAACGCATCTACTAATATTTGACACGTACCCATCGGGAAACTTAAGACTCTTGATCCATTGGAGTAAGATCTTCTTCTCTTCCCTGTCAAGCGTATAACATGCTTTCGGATACCCTCGAGTTCCATCCACTTTCTTCAACTCTTTCCGCTTGCAGAAGGTGTTCAATTCTTCTCTAGATTTTTCTGTATCTTTTGTCTTCCCCTTCACATTCAGGACAGTATTAAACACGTTATCAAACACATTTTTCTCAATGTGCATGACATCTAGATTATGTCGAATCAAAAGATATCTCCAATAGGGTAGATCCCAAAATATGCTTTTCTTTTTCCACCCTACATCTTGATATTTGGCGAGTTGAGCGTTCCTGCCATCGAAGTCTTCGGTAACCTT
This sequence comes from Salvia miltiorrhiza, assembly GCF_028751815.1. Lineage (NCBI taxonomy): Eukaryota > Viridiplantae > Streptophyta > Magnoliopsida > Lamiales > Lamiaceae > Salvia > Salvia miltiorrhiza. The sequence goes on from NC_080387.1 coordinate 44,904,963, forward strand.
CACGAAGCCTAACCCCTCGATTTGATTCAAGATTTGTATTCCTGATCTTTGTTCTGGTGGACCAACATTGCATGTCTTATTCCTCAAGAATGAAGTTTTGTTTCTCCTAAACACATGGTTAGGAGGTAAGAACTTCCGATGATTATCAAACCACGATTGTTTTCCACTCATCGGCAAAGTGAATGCTTCTGTATTCTCCATGCAATGTGGACATGCCAATTTCCCAGCTGTACCCCACCCAGACAACATAGCGTACGCTGGAAAATCACTGATAGTCCATATCAGAGCTGCTCGCATCTGGAAATTTTGCTTCAACGATATGTCGTAAGTGTTCACACCAACCTCCCACAGAGATTTTAACTCGTGTATCAATGGCTGTAAGAATACGTCCAACTTCATCTTTGGGTTTGATGGGCCAGGCACGAGGACTGTGAGGAACATGAATTGTTCTTTCATGCACAACCACGGAGGCAGGTTATACGGCGTGACAATAACTGGCCAAGAAGAATATTGACGCCCTGATTGTGCAAATGGGGCAAAACCATCTGTAGAGAGGCCCAACCTCACATTTCTAATCTCATCGGCGAATCCAGGAAAGACTGAATTCAAATGTTTCCATGCCGGAGAGTCGGCCGGGTGGCGCATTATCCCATCGTCTGTGGAGGTCGCATGCCACCGCATATGTTCAGCAGTTGCAGGAGATGCAAACAATCTCTGCAATCGGGGCGTCAAGGGAAAATAGTGCATCTGTTTAGCGGGCACTTGTTTCTTTCTGCGACTCCCAGATGCACGCAAGCTGTCCTTATATCGTGATTGGTCACAGAACATACAACTATGTAGCTCACTAGTTTCCCCCCAATACAACATGCAGTTATTAACACAGCAATCGATCTTCTCTACTGGCAAACCCAAACCACGTAGATTTCTTTTCGTACTATAGAAGTCTTCTGGACAGTTGTTACCCTCTGGTAAAGCAGCTTTCATCATCGAAGACATCTGATTGTAAGTCCTCTCTGACATGTGGCTTTCAGTCTTTATGCTCATGAATTGAGTCATCCAACTTAATTGTGAGTACGTGTCACATCCTGCGTACAATGGAGTATCCGCTGCATCCAACATATTATAAATCTGTTGAGCGTCATTATTGGGCGGCTGCTCCAGATTTGGAGGATCTTGATAATTACTAGGTCCAGCATGGTCATGCACCATCCTTTCGTAGTTATTGTATAATCCATCATCCTCATTCATTATAGCATGTTCTCTCGGCATAGACAGCGGTGCTTCCCCGTGACAAACCCAAACTTTGTAATTCAGGACAAATCCACGCCTACTAACATGTTCTCTGACCGTAGGTACATCTAAATACGCTTGATTCTTGCACTTCTTACACGGGCACCTAATGTTACCTTGTCCATCTGTGTACGCCGTTTGATTGAACGCCCACTCAAGGAAAAACTCAAGCCCCGTTTCAAATGCGGTACGATCATTGTATCTCGCGTACATCCACGTACGATTATCACTCATTCTTGCAAATTCTAATTGAAAAAAACAAATAAAACATAATAAATTACTTGAAATCTAACAAAATTTCGACAGCATAACCCCACTATCCTAACTACCAAGTGCTCGACTCTACCAGCAACTATAGTGACCATAGTGGTCCTAATTTACTAAGCCTATACTAGGTCTACCCGACCCCCCAATGTCGAAGCAATAATACAATACAAATAAAAGCAATAAAAATCATGGTAATTAAATTAAAAACAATCATTTGTAGGGAGAAGATCCTTAAGAAATAATCAATTTCTATCCCAAAGGGAGAAGATCCTTAAGAAATTGATTAAATCTATCCCACAATATATATATATATATATATATAATAATAATATAACATTTCATAAACACATAGCACATAACATTTAATTTAACAAAATTATCCAACATATATAAATTATTCTAACAAATTAACAACTTACAATATAATTTAAAATTAATCATGCTTCATAATTTAAAATTAAACTAACAACATCATATATTAAATGGATTAATATAATTTAAAATTAATCATGCTTCATATAATTTAGTTATAAACAAAATCTATTATAAATTAATTAACTATATATAACAAATAAATCTATTTAATTAATATATAATTAAATACATAAATAAATTCATAATTAAATAATTAAATAAATAAATTAGAGAGCGTACGGTGGTGGTTTCCGGTGGATGTCGTGAAGAAGGCGGTGAAACGAGGTCGTCGAACTACAATAAATAATATAAGTGAAATTATATAATTATATATATATATAATTAAAATTAATTAAATATATATATATATATATATATATATATATATAGATCTAGAGAGAGAGAGAGAGAGAGTTACCTGCTGGGTCGGCGGCGGTCAGCGGTCGGCGGCGGCGGCGGCGGCGAAGGAAGAGCAGCAGGGGGGGGTTTATTTTCTGTTCGCGTGGGGGGGGGTTGCGGCGCAGAAACTGAAAAAAGTTGCAAACCCGCTGCCCTATATTTTAAAGATTACCGACGGCAAATGCCGTCGCTAGCTAGCGGCGGTAAGTTTGCCGCCGTTAATTGTATTAATTTAATTATTTAATGCGTATTTTAACATTAACGGCGGCATCGCCGTCGTTAGCTACCGGCGGCAAGTTTGCCGTCGGTAACTGGCCGGTATATTCGAGAGTACGGGTCGCCTGGAATGCCGCCGTCGTGCCGCCGTTAGCTACCGACGGCAAAATCGCCGCCGGTAGATTTCGCCGGTAAATACGCGTTTTTTTGTAGTGTTAATAGTTAGGGTGCGTTTACTTTGGTTGTAAAATTTTCATTGGAAAATGATGGAAAAGATGAGAAAATATTATCATTTTCTCATTTTCTTTTATCATATGTTTACTAGAGATAAAAAGATGAGAAAATGTTGAAAAATATTTTCACACTCTTATTTTAGGATAATAGTATCCAACATTGGCGAGAAAATGAGTGAAAAATGGGCTACCCGAGAAAATATTTCGTCATGCCCGAAGAATATTTTTCATCATAGTAACATGTGAAAATGATGAAGAATGGTGAAAATACATTTTTTCTCTCATTTTTCCATTAAAGTAAACACACCCTTAAGGTTAAAGATTTTAAATACAAGTTTAATTATTAATTTATTAAAAATAATATAATACTTTGACTAAACACGAATTTTAATAAAATAATTAATATACATATAGGGTGAGAATTTAAAGTGCCCACTTTGATAATATATCTTATAAAACTACCCAAAGCACAATTGATGTTGATAGATTTGCATGGTTTTTTGTAAAAGTTCTTACACTTTTCTTACACAAGTACAATTGTGTAAGAAAATGTATAAGATATATAGGTAGCTAAAAAATATACAAAATCTGAGAAATGTGTATTTAAAACCCTAAACCCTAAAGTCACTTCACTTTGTAAACCTAATAAAAACCTTAATTTTGAAAAAAAAAGAGGGCACGTTTGTGTGTTATAAAACATTAATACGAAGGAAAAATAAATTCAAATTTATGTATATTGTGAACATTTTTTTTTTAAGACAACAGCTAAACAAGCCGCCGAGAAACCCTAGTTGCCTGCACAAGCCGCACGGTCTTTTTCCGTGCGGATTGAACGTCCCACGCGGGTGTTAAGTACACATTTCTCAGATTTTGAACAATTTTTAACTACTTATCTTACACATTTTCTTACACAATTGTACTTGTATAAGAAAAGTGTAAGATCTTTTGCAAAAATCAATGCCCACCTATCAATTTCAGTTGTGCTTGGGTAGTTTTATAAGATATATTATCAAAGTGGATAGATTCCCCTATTTACACACACACACACACACACACACACATATATATATATATATAGATATAGATATAGATATAGATAATGTCTCATCATGTGTAAAATAAGTGGTTGAGGGTGAATTAAGTGTGGTCATTGTTAGCTTCTTTTTTCTTTCTTTTTTAAATAATGGTATTTGTAAAAATAAAATATAAGAATAGATGATGGGGCTAGGGGTGGACCAAAGTACCTAAAAATTGGTAAACTGCACTTACGGTATCAGAAATATACCAAAACTATCGAAGATTTGGTATACAGTAAAGTTTGGTATGATATTGTATCGTTATGGAAAATTTTTGGAATATCAACGATGATATCATTTTTTTTTCTCATATCGCAGTATACCAATATATACAATACCGCAGTATATATAGAAAAATAGGTATATATCGTTATTTTAATATATATCGCGGTACCGATTGATGTAGATGATATTATGCTCGTCTCTTTGGGTCAAATCTAGTTGATAACATTTAGTCAAAAGACGGATGATAAGACAAAAAAGGAATTATCTTGGCATCTTAGCTTTGCTTCAACCTTGGCAGCTCAACTCTGCCTCAGTCGTGACATTCCAGCTCTGCTTTAGCCTTAGCATCCCAACTTTGCCTCAGCCCTAATATCTAGCTATATCAAACACCAACTCTGACAATTCAGCTCCAAAATAAAAATTATTGTGACAAGATTTAGGTTTAATTACATTGATTATTGGGGCTTACGGCTAGGTTTACTTTGTAGCTTATAAATAGGTAGATTTTGGGGGGGATGGGGGGTCATTCTATTTGCATTACTCAACCTTGTAAATTGTAAAATCGCGTCATCGATAGTGAATTCTCTCTAATAATCTCCCGTGAACGTAAATCTTTATGATCGGACTACGTAAAAACTGTAGATATGGTTTTTCTTCTGTTTTTATCTATTTGCTATTTAGATTTAAATCTGACGCATATTTAATCTTTATTTTACGATTGAAATTGTCTTAAGTTTTTACACTCTTGTACTAATAAATATCAATGCCATCATCTCAACTATTTCAAAACAACAATTCCACTCTCTCGTTTTTTAGTAATTTGCATGCCCAATTACTTTTGTAATAGAAATTCATGTGAAAAATCTATAATTTGATAAAAAAAAAAAAATCATTCGTGCGAAAAAATCTACGATTTGTTAAATGATAAAACAATATACATATCCTATTACTAAAAAATAAAGTACGAGAACTTTTAGATGTGTTTGGCCTTCTCAAAAGAGAATAATTAGTACTCCCTTCGTCCCTAAAATAAGTTCATCTTTTTCCTTTTTGGGACGTCCCCCAGATAAGTTTCTCTTTCTTTCTTTTCATTTTTGGACAACTACCCCACCACTAATAATACTTTATTTATTCTTATTTTTCACTTTTTCACCACTCTCAATACTAATTATAACACTTTTTCACCTTTTCACCACTCTCAATATTAATTATAACATATTTTTCTTCACTATCAATACACTTTACCATTTTTTCTTAAAACCCGTGCCGTCCCCAAAGAGAAACTTATTTTAGGGACGGAGGGAGTAATTAATTAGGTACTTATAATACACATATCTCCCCAAGTCTATCTTTATTAACAATCTCACCAACCAATCATTAAAAGAACTAAAGAAAACAAAAGATTTGATTAAAAAAAAAAAGATGAAATGTTTAAACACGAATAATTGGTTGTACAAGAATGATACTCCCTCCGTCCCAGTATTCATGGCACGTGCCTTTTCGGCACGGAGATTAAGGAGAGTAAAATTAAGATAAATGTGTTTGCTTAGTTGTTTGTTTAAGGAATTCTTTATTCTACTTAAGTAAGTGTTTTCTTTTTTCTTTAACTTAACATTTTTTATTTTGTATTCATATTTTTTATTTATTTTTATTTTCGAAAATACTGCAATAAAATTTAAAAAAATGAAATAAATTAAATATCAGATTTTTTTATTCACATTTGTTTATTTCTGTACTTAAATCTTTTTTCACGCTTTTTTTTAGGCCATTGACCTTTTTTTACAAACATTTGCTTAAGTGTCAGAATCTAAAACAAACAAAGCTACTCCAAAAAAATGAGGGAAAAAAATGAGGCGCCAAACTGAATAGGAACACTAAATCTGAAATTTCATTTCAATAGTGCCAAAAATTCAAACTTTCCCACACTTACAGCTGCTGAACTCCTTTAAATACATGAGGCTACCTCATTCATCACTTCAAAAGGGAACTACATCAGTTTTTACAACAACAAAAACAACGAAATATCTATACAGCCAAAATGAGAAGAAAGGATCTTTCTTCTTTTGATTACCAACAAACCTTAAACTTGTGAGCAATAAAGATCAGACATAAACAAGCATTAAATCATAGAATTTCAACTTAGTTGGACAATCATAGTGAGCAATTTTCATCATTTCAGACCAAATATTCTACTCTTCCCACTGTTATTTCGCATGCATCAACAATTCGTATCTAGAGATGCACAGATCACACATATTCAAAGCCACACATAGAGATTCACAGATCCCAGCCACATATTCAAAGCCACACACAGAGATTTACAGAACCCAGCCACACAATCGAAGGAAACTCGAGATTCACAGATCTCAGCCATAGAAATCGAGGGAAAGTCGAGATTCACAGATCTCAGCCATAGAAATCGAAGGAAAGTCGAGATTCACAGATCTCACAGTTAACAAAAGAGATGAAAAGATCTCACCAAGTATAAAATGAGGGTAGATAGTGCCTCCTCATCATGCCACCGAATCCCTAATGAACATATCCTCCCAGTGTTCCTCACAAAGAAGAGAAGGTACATCATTAGAAATCGATGGTTCAACTTTAGGGAGAAGGGGAGAAGATGACAGATCGTCGATCTGCCTTAAAGGGCGAAGAGAGCGGCGGAATAGAGACTTTTTACTTACAATCGGAAAAGATTGAAGCCTCTGGTCTCTGCATCGGTCTTCCATCTCATAAGATCGGAGCCAAGCCTCGATATCTGAGATCCATCCCTCATCAGACTCCTCGGTCTGAAACTCCACCTCTGGCTCTGGAAAATCGGTCTCCGGCACTGAATCGTTGGTGTCAAACGGATCTTCGGTGTCGAGCACTACGACGTCGCTCAAATCGTGGGAATCTTTCCATGGAAATTTCATCATTGCGGTGGGAGAGAGACACCGACGCCGTGAGAGAAATATGGAGGGAGGCTGCTCCGGCCAGAGAGAGACCGATGGCAGACCTTTCGATTTCTAGGGTTTTCTAGAGAGAGGTATGGTGCGGCGGATGTATAGGTTTTGGGTTAAAAATTCAGATTTTTTATTTTGAGTGGATGTGGTAGTTTAGGGTTAAAAATCATAAAGTTTAATTAACAACTTAATGGTGCCCTAATTTTACCTCAAAATAGAAACATGCCATGTTACGTGGGACGGCTAAAAAAGGAATACGTGCCATGAATAATGGGACGGAGGGAGTACATACCAATTCATCCAATGACCTTCTTTATCAAATGAAAATTTTCACTTGGCATTTTGTTATTAAAAAAATACAATAATAGATAATCAAAAAATAAAATATGTTTAGGTTGGAGTGATCATCAACAGAGTATATTAATTTGAATTATTGGTTGTGTATATAGAAGAGACAGAAATAATTTTTTTATTATAAGTTGGATTGGTACAAGTTATTCATAGATATAGTTTATGTAATAGAATTACTCCCTGGCGCAAAGCATAGCAGACATGAAGTGTCACATGGTGTCGTCATCCAAAACAATACACATGAAGACTGTTCAGAATGAGAGAAATTGGAAAGGAAAGTATTTCCATTATGAAGGTGTGTGTACAAAATACAAGGATGGTATTTATACTAAACAGGCACAAAGTGCCAACTCAGCAACTAACTAACTCAGCTATACGTTATTATTCTTCTCACTTTTATACGCCCCCTCAAGATGAAAGGTAGTGTTGGATAGTACACCCGTGAAGCACAATACAACTTAAAACAAAAAGAAAGATTATAATAAAAAAACTGGAAATGCACTAAAAAAAATAAAATTAGAAGAAACTCATAGCCGAGTCAATGAGTCCTCTCTTTGCAAGACGAGATACGCCCTGATAGTGCTCACGGTAAGACGTGTCGTCCCCAAAGATGAAACGGCTCCGTCCTTCGAAATAGCTGCACCGCGAACTAAGAAGGCTCCAACAAACTAAATGAAACGAGAAATGAGCTTTATGCTCCTACGAATATAGTTAGGATGATGATATGAGATGGAGAGAAGAGAAGAACTTGTGTGGGTGTGTTCTACTCCATCTACAAATGAGGCTTATATAGCCACACCATGGGAGGTGAAAAATGTATGCCTTCATGATGCCATCATGGTTAATCATGGCTAGCCATTATGCTTTGGTGGTTACAGTAGCTGAAAGGCCAAAGGTTTCGGCAGTTATGACGGCTAAAAGGTCTCACGTATAGTACACAATTTTAGCATATCATTTCCCACTCAACGGAAATTGATTTTGAGACAATGAAAATACTATGATTATCTATAAAAATATAGAATAATCATATTTTTTAAATTCTTTAAGGAATTAAATAAATAACCACCACAAATTAGTTAAGTATAAAAAATACACAAAACTAATTTCCAACAGGTAGATGCTTGCAAACCCTATCTTACTCATAATATTCTGCAAGATAGGTTGATGAGGAGTACTTTCTACATCAGCACTGAATATTTAATTAAAGGATTTATTATTATTAGGGTAAAGGTGCAGATTAGTCCCTAAAGTAGACCCCCAAGAGCGTTTAGCCCCCCACACTCGACTTTTGTGCAAATACATCCCCTATAGTACATAAAAAAATATGCAAATAAACCCACGAAGAAAATGGACTTCTAACACCGTTTCCATGAATTTTTTTTCCATTTATTTTGAGCACCACCTTCCTCTTCCTCCTCCTCCTCCTCCGACCACCACCACCACCACCTCCACTCCACCCACAACCTCCATTCCTCTGCGGCGCCGGCGAACCTCGGCGTAGTGGCTCCCGCACGAACCCCACGTCGCCGGCGAAGGTGACGGTGTAGAGGAGCTAGTTGTCAGAGAGAGCCGCGTCTTCGCGCTTCTTGGACGGAGAAGCTGTTGGGGCGGCAGGGGGTGGAGGAGCAGGACAGAGAAACTATTTGGACGGCGGGGGATGGAGGAGCGGCGGACCTGCTTCTCCCAGGCGGCGCCACTGCCGTAGAAGGCGGAGGAATGGAAGTGTTGGTGGTGGTGGTTGGTGGAGGAGGAAGAGGAAAGGGACGAGAAGAGAGTAGTTGATTTGTTTAAGGTGGGACCCATTACAAAATAAATGAAAAAAAAAATCAAGGAAACGGTGTTAGAAGTTCGTTTTCTTTGTAGGTTAAGTTGCATATTTTTTATGTACTATAGGGGAGGTATTTGCACCAAAATCGAGTGTGGGGGGCTAAACGCTCTAGGGGGTCTACTTTAGGGACTAATCTGCACCTTTGCCCTTATTATTATTTAGGGTTAAGTATCAAATACGCCCCTAACATAGAGGCCCCTATCATGTATACACCCTATACTCGACTTGGGTCCAACTAAACCCCCAAAGTCTTTGTTAACCACCGAGGCCATTCCAAACGTTTCTTCATTTCTTTGACTTTGCACCTTCATCAAAGAAGACGAAGAAGTATATTTTAGAGGCGACGAACAAGATGAAAACGAAGACCCTCCTGTAATCGATCAAATTGCGATTAATGTAAGTAGTAAATATTTGTTTTTTGGTGGGAAAAACTTTTTTTTTGCAGGCATGCAAAGTTTATTTAGGATTTGAGAATTTTCGGGTGTCTGATTTATTTTGGAACATTTTTGTGTTTTCTTCTTCTCCTTTTATTCTTGATTGTGAACTCGTTTGTGTCTTGGCTTCTTCTCTGTGTTGCAGCATGCCGAGTGTGTGTTTTGTTTTTAATTTCTGGGGTATATGGAAGAAGGACCCTAAATCTGGAATATTGATATATGACGGCCATAATTCTGAGGAAATTATAGAAATCTTAGATAACATAACTTATGATCGTATCTTTGAGGAATTTTCTAAGTGTTTGTCTACTAAACCTAAGAGTGTCTATGCGTTAGATGAAGATTATACCATTGAAAATGGCTTAGTGCTACTTAAGGACTCTGAGCATTGTAAAAAGGTGTTTGATTATTTGGAGTTACTTGGACATGAAGAGATTAATTTGTTTGCTGACCATGAAAAAAGATCTCATGCCCCTTATTACACCTTTGCCTTTGTTTGATGAAGAAAAGAAAAGTCCAGAATTAGAGAATGTCCATGGGTTGGAGATAGGAGTTGATGGTGAGGGCATAGAAACAGTAGACACTGGGGTAGAAGGGAATGAGGACTGTGATGAGGAGATTCATGTAGAAGAGAAGAAAGATGAGGATAATGCAATCGGTGTTGAACAATGAGGAAGTGAGGATGAAGGTGATGATGTAGAGAACACCTTCAATGATCATCTAGGTGTGGGGACAGATTCAGACAATTACTCTAGTCACTTTAGTGATCTCATGTCAGAATCTGATGAGGGAGAGGTGGAGCAAGGCCCTGTGGTTGGGTCTGTAGAGGAGGGAAATCAAAGATACTTTGCTTTAGGAATGACCTTTGCAGGGGTAAAGGGGGCTAGGGAGACCATTAACTCATATCCTGTAAAATTTGGCTACAAGCTTAAGTTTTTGAAGAATGAACCTAAGAGAAGGTGCCTAGTGCCTCTCAATCATTTCCTCTCAATCCTCTCTTTGCCTACAACAGGTGTGTTCTGCCACCAAGTTTTTGAAGAATGAACCTAAGAGAAGGTTTGCATTAGTGAAGATAGTTGTCCACACGGATGGCTTTATTACCATGACATTAGTGGCAGAACACACCTATTGTAGGCAAAGAGAGGTGCCTAGTGTCTCTCAATCCTATCTGGCCGACTATTTCAGGGATGCAGTGTACAGAAATCCAAGGTATACAACCAAAGATATGCAAGGACACATGAAAGAGCATCTGAAACTTCATGTCAGTCTTGGCAAATGCAAAAGGGAAAAGAAGACTATCATTACCAAACTGCAGGGCAGTTACAAAGATGAGTTCAATATGTTGAGAAGGTGAAAGAGACAAATCCAAAGAGCAAGTTGGAATTGCGATTGTCTAAGGATGAGTTGGCTAATGGCAGGAGGGTTTTCAAGAAGATCTTTGTCATGTTTGATGCATGTAAGAAGAATTGGCTAGGTGGGTGTAGGCCTTTGATTTCTTTAGATGGTTGTCATTTGAAAGGGGTTACTTTCGGTTGCCTTCTCACAGCAGTTGGCAAAGATCGAAATGATGGTGTGGTTCCTATTGCATGGGCAGTAGTGAACAAAGAGAACAAGCACAATTGGAATTGGTTCTTAAATTGGCTAAAGCATGAACTACGGCTTGGTGATGGATCCAAGGTTACCATTATATCAGACATGCAAAAGGTAATGATATTACATATTGTTTATGGTGTATTACTTGATATGTCATTGAATGTTCTTATTGTCTGAGTGTTTATTTAACAGGGCTTGATGGAGGCAGTCAAAGCGCAAATTTCGAAGGGTGAGCATAGATGGTGTGCAAGACACATCTATGCTAATTGGAGTAAGAAGTGGAGAGGTGAGGAGCTGAAAAAGAAGTTCTGGATTGCAGCTTGGAGTTCATTCGAGGAGGAGTTCAAACTGAATGTAGGCAAGATTAGCTCAATCAAGAAGCAGACAGATGTGGACCTGCTACAATATCCATCCCAAAACTGGTGCAGAGCATACCAAAATGAAAGGTGCTCTACTAACATGGTTGATAATAACATCTAGAATCCTTTAACTATAGTATTATAGATGTTAGGCACAAGCCCATTATTAGCATGCTAGAGGACATCAGGATATTAGCCATGTCCAGGATTAGGGATATGAGAGGTAGTGTTCATGGTTGGAAGACTGAATGGGCTCCTAATGCAATGAAGTTGTTTGAGGCTGCAAAAGGTGATTCTATGTCATGCAATGTCATATGGAATGGTGAAGATGGTTATAAAGTTGGTGAATATGATGATAAGCACACTGTGTCATTAGATAGGAAGAGATGCACCTGCAGGAGTTAGGAGCTAACAGGTATGCCTTGTTGCCATGCACTTGTTGCATTCTATTACTCAAAGATGGATCCTATGAGTATTATGTCACAGTGGTACCACAAGACATGCTTCATGAAATGCTACGAGCACTCAATCCAACTTGTTCCAAGAAGAAAGTTTTGGAAAGTCAAGGAATCTGATGCAGTGGAGCCTCCTCCAGTGGACAAGAAAATAGGCAAACCCCAAAAAATGAGAGTGAGCGCTCCTAATGAACTGAGAAGAAGCCACAAATTATCAAGAAAAGGCCAGAAGCAGCATTGTAGCATTTGTAAGAGTGAAAGCCACAAAAAAAATGATTGTCCTCAAAGACCAACTCAGGTATTGTTTTAGCTATCTATTAAACTGTTAGGATTTAATATATTACTCTAACTTCTTCTTTTACTTCCATACTTGTTAGGTGACACAGGACACACAAGCTTCAACGTCTTCTCATCCCACAAAGTTGAAGACAAGAAGGGGTTCTAAAGGAATTGGACTTTACATCAATCCTGAGAGTGGAAGGACTGTTCTTAATGTAAGAACTTTGTCTCAGTTATTATTCTAAGTTCTTTGATTCAGTGATTGCCTCAGTTAGGATTCTAAGCTTTTTAAAACCATTATGCAGCCAGGGATGTCACAAACGGTTGTGATAGATGAGGGCACACCCAGGGACACTGATCTAAACACTCGATTTCCCATTCCAAATGAAAGAGAGTTGAGGAAGGAGAAGAGAAAACAAATACCAACCAAAGGAGAGGGAGAGACATCAAATGCTAGGAGGATGGCCTGAAAGCCATTCAAGGCTCCACGAGGCAAAGGAAAACAGCCTAAGGAACAAGCTATCCTAAGGAGATCCCCTCGCGGCAAGAAAGTTGATTCCACAGTTGGTTCTACAACAAGTTGAAGACTGTTCTTATTGGTGCATGATACTTTTGTTTTACATGTTGTGTTAGTTTTTGTCAGAACATGTTCTAGTAGTTTATGATGGCAACATTTGATAGATTCGAACAGGTTTCAATTACTTCTATTTTTTATGGCATTGGGTTTAGTCAGTTTTTTGATGGCATGTGAGCTTTTAACATGTAAACAGATCATGTCAATTTTTTTGAGAGAAATGATGAATGTTTTATCTCTTCATTGTTCATACTTATTCATTTACAATAACCAAACTAATGTATATACTCCAAAAGGATAATCCATTTCATTTCCAAAACAAAGTACTTAGCCAAATTACAAATGGGAATTATGCTAGTGCTAAATAAGCTAACATCAACCAAGAAGCAAGCAAAATAAATGTAACTAATCTACTTTTCTTCCTCATTTTGTTTGAATCTTCCTTCATTGCTTGCATAACATCCCAAAGCTTAGCAATTTCAGACTCCACATCCATGGTTATCGTTTTTGAGCTTTCATTTATCTTTATGAGCTTCGAATTCTCCTTCTTCAAGTCATTGATAACTTCCTTAGTTCTTTCAGTGATTAGTTCGTCAATTCAATCAAAAAAAATCACAATTCTTCGTCTAGTCAAACAAGAAAAAAAGGGATTTCAAGCCAACAAATTCACCACAAACAAAACTAATGAAACTTAGAAATATACCTTCCAATTTCTACATCCATAGAACCTCCTACCCGGGTTTTCATCCGTCCATGATGTCATTATCGAAGCCCTCAACCTTTTACCTTCAAATTCGCAAATACAAAATTTTGGATTGTCGGATCCCTCAAACTGCCGTCAACCGCGCCACTAGCTCGACCTAGACCCAGAAATGGAATTGAAACTCATGGTTCTACTCAAAATTTAAGAACACAGGAAAACCCTAAGCTAAATTGAAGAAACTACGAAAGAAACTCTCAATTTTGGCGTACCTAGTCGCGATTTAGGGTTCTTATGATTTTCGAAATATCCCCAAATTAAAAGTGGGATTTGAGGTAGTTAAAAGTGAGGCCCACCGTTAAATTTTTTTTTAAATAATAAAACAGATGACGTTTAGTCGACTTTAGGGTGGATGGTTTAATTGCATCAAATTTAAGAGTTTGTGGTTTAGTTGGACCCAAGTCGAGTATAAGGTGTTATACGTGATAGGGGCCTCTATGTTAGGGGTGTATTTGATGCTTAACCCAATTATTTATTCTACCTTGAACTAACGGCTACCACTATTATTCAAAATATTAATCACAGTGCACGTAATATTAGTAATATCAATCAACGTCCCTCTAGGAGAAGACTCAGCGCAACAAAGATAGAAGAGGTTATTGGAGCCCACCAGCACTGAAGATATACCTTCCTTAAAATAAAGAGAGACTGAGTCCAAGCCAACAATGAAGTCATCTGGAGGAAAGATCCAGCGCAATGACAGATGAAAGAAGGTCCGACGCAGTTCAATCACGTTGCTTCAGAAGTTAGCGTTGATTTACTACCGAAGAAGACACCCGACAAAAGCTGCAAGTTAGTTAATAGTAGGATATGTAACGATGGTGATAAGAACAGTAGCTATTACATGAAGAGTACGCGAGTTACATTAAATTTACTATCTTACCCTCCTTGTATTTCTTTTTTAAATAGTTAGCTCATCTCATTTGAATGAGTAAATATCTTAGGTGTTCTAAGATGCTTCACCACAGTGCAGTTAAAGCTTTTGTCAAAATGTCAGCCAATTGAAGATCATTCTTGATGTGCAGCGACTTCACTACCCCCTGCAAAAACTTATCACGAACAATGTAACAATCTATCTCAATATGTTTGGTTCGCTCATAGAAAATTAGGTTACAACATATATAGACAATGGCTCTATTATCACAGTATAAAGGTGTGACCTTTTTTTGCTCAACCCCAAAATTTAAAAGCAAGTTTTGCACTCATGTAACCTCACAGCTTGTTTGTGCCATTGCTCGATACTCTGCCTCTATTGGAGAACGGGATATGGTATCTTGCTTCTTTGACTTCCAAGAAATCAAAGAGGGTCTAAGGAAAACAACAAAGCCAGCAGTAATTGATCTCATAACAGTAGGACATGATGTCCAATCATCATTGGAGAATGCAGTAAGTTCAAGTATGAGTTCTTATGAAATAAGAGGCCATCCAGCAGTACCCTTCAAATGCTCAACACTATTTCCGCTGCAGCCATGTGTCCTTCACATGGTTTGGAGATAAATTGACTCAAATTGTGCACAACAAATATGATATCTGACTTTGTTGGACACAAGTACAACAATCTTCCAATCAATCTCTTGTACTTGGTAGAATCAACCAAGAATGCACCTTATTATGAAGACAAATGTTTACCGGATTTCATAGGAGTGGAAGAAGGCATGCAGTTCATCAATCCTGCATCCTTAATCAAATCCAAAACTTATTTTCTTTGGTACATATATACTCCCTTCGTCCTTGAAAGAATTTCCTACCTTTTCTTTTCGAAACGTCCACAAAAAACTTCCTACGTATTTTGGGATTAGACCCTACCAATAAAAATACTCCATTTACCCTTTTTTTTCGCCAACACTATTACTAATACTTTTTCACCATCCTTAATATACTCAATAACTTTTTCTCCACTCTCAATACACTTAACATTTCATTAAAACGTGTGGCACTCCCTCCTAGGAAGTTCTTTCGTGTACGGAGGGAGTATGTTTTTTTTTTTTTTTTTTTTTTTTTTTTTTATCATTTCTGGCAATTTCTAGACCAAGAAAATACGATGATTTTCCTAAATCCTTGTATTTGAAGTGCTTGCTCAAAAAGTCCTTAAATGATGCCACCAAATAATCATCATTACCAGGGCCGACCCTGACATTCCGGGGGCCCTAGGCGAAAACGAAAAAATGGGCCCTTTTAAATAAAGAGATTTAAAGGCCGCTCCATAAGGGACTTGAACCCAAGACCTTTGGCCTTAGACATTAACCCTTTACCGCATGACCAACACATGCACACTAAAAATTGAGATTTTTGTCATCGAATAGAGATAGCATGTGATTGTCTCTCGTGATTGTGTGACTACATAACTTTATTATTAATTATTAAGTACAATAAACTAAATAACAATAATTAAATAATTTAGATCTTCTAGCTTTTGAAAAGCAAAATCATCAATAACATTTTTAAGATCAAGTTTACCAGCCCTAAATAATGTGTTTTCAATATCTCATTTTCAATGCACAAAATTGTTAGCACATTTAATATATCTTTCTTTAGACATAGTAATCGGCAAATGTGAATTTATCAATTTTAATTTACAAAAAATATTTCTATTCACACTACAATAACTGGTATACTTAACAATATCCTACATGCATTTGAAACATTAAATTAACAATATGATGTTTTGACAAACTCAAAAACTTCTACAATTAACTTTATTTTCTTATGATAAGTATAACACATTTGTATCACTTATAATTTTAAAATAAATCTTTAATATTAATATCAAATAATATTTATTTAATAAATTTAAAATTAATAAATAATACTAACTTATAATTTTTTTAAGGAAAATACTACTAACAGAACTATTTTTAAATTTGAGGGCCCCTCAAATTTGGGGGCCCTAGGCCTTTGCCCCATTTGAATTGAAGAAGGGCCGACCCTGATCATTACTAGCAAGTAAAATATCATCAACTCCCAAAAATTTATCTTATTTCTTGAAGAAGAAATAATGATAAAAAACAGATTGAGTGAGGCCAAAAACATTCAAAACATCAGAAAACTTCAAACACAACAGCCTTAAAGCTTGCTTGAGGCCATATAAAGATTTGTTTAGTTTTGCTAACTGAACCAAGTGGATATGGATTGTCCCCCTCATCAAGCAAGTTAGGAGGTAGTTCCATGTAGATATCTTCATCAAACTCGCCATACAAAAATGCATTGCTAATATCTAAATGAAATAGAGACCAACCGGAAATAACAGCAAGAGAAAGCATAATCTTCACAGTAACAAGTTTGGTGACAAGGGAAAAAGTATCAAGGAAATCAACCCATGCCTGCTGAGTATAGCCCTTGTCTTACAAGTTTGGCTTTGTTTCTATCAAAATTCCATCAACAAATAATTTGGTTCGAAACACCCATTTGCACCTAATAGCAAGTTTATCTAGAAGCAATAAGGCGATGAACTAAGTATTATTCTTGATGAGAGTTTCCAACTCTGCCTGCATTGCCTTTCTCCACTCAGCTTCATACCTCATCAATAGAACTTATTATATTTTACCTCACAATATTACTCCTTTTGAGATGTTGTTTAAGAAACCTCCTTCCTATTCACATCTTATAGTTTTTGGTTGCCTTTGTTTTGTTTTTACATTGGACAAAAATAGATCAAAGTTCTCTCCTTGAGCCACTAAATGTATTTTCTTTGGGATATTACTTTGGTTGCAACGGTTACAAAGTTCTCAATCTCGCAACATATCATGTGAGTATGACTGTATGAGCAGAGATGTGGTATTCCATGAAAATGTATTTCCATATTCTCATGTCACACCCTCTTCTTTCCCCGAGCCTCAGTTTACTTTTTCCATTGAATTTTCTATTGCTTCTGATTCTTCCTCTCTGTATCTACTGAGAATAGTGTTGAAAATTCAATTGTACAAGATTCTTCTACCAATGTTTCTTCTCTTTCTATCACCAAGTCTAGTCGAGTGATCAAACCTCCTTACACTTATTAAATTGTGTGTGCAATTCTGTTACTTGCAAGTCTGGTAGAGTGATCCAACCTCCTTCTCACCTATCATTTTTAATATAGTAAGATTCATCTATACTTCACCTAAAAGAAAAAAGATTCATCTATACTATATTATAAAGTCAAGATTTCAATTTGAAATTAATTTTCAAATTGATTTCAAGTTGAGTGTCGATTTTGTAGTTATAATAAAATTGAATGTTTGTTTGTAGTATATTTTGTCTTTTTATTTCCTTTCTCTTTATCTCTTATTTTTTAATTTTTCTTCATAAAATTATGAAATTTGAATATTTATAAAATATTTAATATGCATATCAAATCAAATCAAATCATGATAAAACTTTTTTCGATATAATTTATGTAAATATTTGATTTAAAATGCTCTCTCTCTTTCTTTTTTTCTGCATAAATCTATTTTTCATTTTATTTTTATTTTTATCTTATTTTCTTTATCTTTCATAATATAAATTTTTATTATTGTGATTTTTTTTTTCAATATTCAGCTCAAATATATTCATTTAAAATTAACTTTTTAATATACTTATAAATATAATAATTGAATTAATATCAATTTTGTATAAATATAAAAATATTTTCTATGCATTGCACATGCTTGTTAATATTTGAAAATCAATTTCGAATTTAAGATACTACCATCTTAATTTATTAATAATTGTTAGCTAATATAAACTTAACTTATGTTCATATATTTTAGATAGTGATAATAGCTATGCCGACTAAGAAAATAACAATTTTTTAGTAAATATAGTAAGTATATATCACTACATCCATTTAGAAGAGTATACTTATTTTCTTTTTTCGTCTGTCTCATAAGAAAATGCATAACTCATTTTTCACTTCATATTAGGAAGTTCTGTCGTAGATCCAAAGAATATAAAAAAAATGCTGAGCATATTACTCCCCTCTTTTTTTAAAAATACAATATATTACTTGTATTTAAATACTCTCTCCGTCCCACAAATCTTGACAAGTATTCATTTTTGAGCCGTCCCACGAATCTTAACACATTTTCAAATAAAGTAATCATACTTTATCACTTTTATACTTTATTACAACACACTAATTTACAATTCCTTAATTTTCGTGCCGAAATCAAATGTATCAAAATTCGTGTGACAGAGCAAATACTATTAAGATTGAATTAGTTCGAAACTATTCGAGTTTGAATCGGTCCAAAATTAATTTTACCATAAGAAATAAGTCAAGATTTATAAACCAATACTATACGCATGTAAGATTGTTCTGAAATTAAATTACAAACGGTATCCATGAAATACAAAATATCATAAAATTAATTTAATTTAATTTTATCTAATCCTTCGAACTAATCGGATTATCCCGTGTATTTACAAAGTTTATTTAAAGTTACAGTTTTGAGCAAGCTCGCGTCAGTGGGTGTTGTTGACGCTGACGCACTTTCTAGACAAAAATTTGTTGTTTGTATTTTGATTTAATTTAATTAATTCAAAATCCGTCCCTGTCGCTGTCGTATGATTGAAGCAAACCACACAGAAATAAGATAAAGGTAGAACCCCTTTTGGCACTTCGAGAGTTTCTTTCATGGAAGATCAGCGCCTAGTTTGATCAGCTCTGGTAGCCACTTTTCCACTTCCGATGCATTTCTTTCACTTTTCATGTTTTTCGGATTCTTCACACCCTTTCTGTAAATTCGTCAGCATTTATTGGTGATATGACTCTCGAAGTAACTTAGAGCTTGTTTCTTCATGAATTTGTTCAGATTTAACTGCAGTAGGTTCTATAGGTGGCAAGCCTTTAAGTTTTATATCTTTATTATAAAAGAATTTATTTTTTTAGGCATGAGGAGATAAATGAAAAAAAAAAATAAAAATACATTGTGTTTGTTGCTTTAGCAGTATATTTTTTTTAAGAAATTCAATCTGTTATTGTGATAGTGTGGACGAAATTATAGAATTATGGTTGACATATAGATTTTAGGGTGTGCTTTGACAATGGTTCGTTATTCCATTTTTGTGATAGTGTTGAGGGAAGTTTCTAGCACTTGTCATCTGAGGAGAAGGGAAGTAGAGATATAGAATGTTGGCAGATTTGCGAAGATCATCGACGCATAAACGGGCAATGGACCCTAGGGACTACGATGAGTCCACTGATCTTGAAGATGATGCTGGTAAACTTATAATGTTATTTTTTGTTAACATCTTTCTGTTTTTTACCATTAATTTGTGCATTCCATTGATTTTGAGTAAAATTGTGCCCTGATATGGAGCTGATTTCAACAAGTTTATCCTCATTTTGCCCATGTCAGAGCTGCATTGAATATGTATACTGTTCTCTGAAACAGTGGCGGATCCAGGATTTCTATATTGGGGATGCAAAAAATAATCTTATAAACACTGGTGGAGCTAGGATTTTTTTGAGGGAGTTGAACTTCTACGGGGGTTCGGGGGCGGTAGCCCCCGGAATTTTTTTTGAGGCCTTCAATACATTTTAGACATTTTTTTTTTACTAAAATACAAATATAATAGTAAAACTTTGCATTCCAAATGCAAAATGTCGCCCCCGATTTTTTTTTTGAGGCCTTCAATACATTTTAAACATTTTTTTTACTAAAATGCAAATATAATAGTAAAACTTTGCATTCCAAATACAAAATGTATACTTTCAACTTTTTTGTTTAATTAAGAATTGAGGTAATTGATTGATTAAATGATGGGCTTGATCAAAAGAATGAAAAAGAAAGAGATGATGAGCTCTCTTTTTAGTTGGGCCAATGGAATTTAGGATTTTAAAAACTGAATTTCTCTTTTATTTTGGATTAAAACTTTTAATTGGGGGTGCAAAAATTAAATCTAAAATAATTTATAAATGAATATTAATACTACTAATTTTTTTTTTTTTTTTTGGGGATGCAACTGCACCCCCATGTTCCATGGTGGATCCGCCCCTGCTCTGAAAGAAATAGTTTTGAGCTTCTTTTCGTTATGACTTTAAATTGGTGGAAAAAAAGAATGCTTACTATAAAGTCACATTTGGCTATAGTTTGCATTTAAAACTAAAATTGAAGGAGATATATATGGTTAAAGTATTTCAAGTGACTCTACATGAGATGAATTTTGAATCCATCAAAATCACTATCTCAAAGTGAAAAATCATCCAAACATGTTGGTGGACTTGTTATCATCACAGACCTGAAACCATTGTCCAAATCCTTCAAACTGAGTTGATCCTATAGGAAGTTGTTGCTAATAAATATGTTGATATGGATTTTCTTCTAGACATAATGATTCGCTTGTGGTGTGTTTCAGAGCTTCTAGAAAGTAGTATGGAGCAAGAAACTGAAAAACCACCTTGGAAGCTTTCCTTTCCACATGTGCTGGTGGCTACTATAGTTCCATTCTTATTTGGCTATCATCTTGGGTTTGTTCTCTGACATGCTTTCTCTTCTGTCTTTCTCTATCTCCATTTCTTCTGAACTGATGTTATTATTTTCCCTCAGAGTTGTCAATGAGCCTCTTGAAACAATTTCTGTTGATCTTGGTTTCCGTGGGAATACCCTGCAAGAAGGTGATATTGAACTTTACAATGGGTCATCAATATGGGTACTATAACTGGACATTTGACTTTAATATCATATTTTGCAGGCTTGGTGGTTAGTACTTGTCTTGCTGGAGCTTTTGTTGGATCCCTGATCAGTGGTTGGGTTGCTGATGGAGTTGGACGTCGTAGAGCTTTTCAGTTGTGTGCTTTGCCTATGCTTATCGGTGCTCCAATATGGTACAGAAAAATGTGTTTTCTTTAACACCCCTTTTATGACCTCAGGACCATATGTTGTGCTTTTATGCTTTTCTCTTTCTTTGATTGGTGACATGAGTACTCGTTGTGGCTTCATTTTTTGTTTCACTAATCACATCATAGAGCATGAAGAAGTTAACCCAGACTCCTTGTGATCCATTTATGTTAGATTATGCTAGTCATATGACTCATATATTAGATGGAAGAGTACTTTTCATGCATAAGCTACAATAAACCAGCCTTTTCTGCAGTAATTTTTGCAAACTTATATATAAACAATAAGCAGATTAAGAACTAATAATTTATTTCTCCCCCTCAACACACATGAAGTTAAACTTCATGTAACTACTAAGTGATGCAATTCGGAAGCAACTAAAAAACAAAACCCAATTTCTTAAAACTCAGTGTTACACTGCTTCACACCAGTCAAATAATTTGTTGATCTAAAGGCTGTGCATTTCTCTTTTACTCGTGGTGGTGTATACAGATGTGGGATCAGTAGAATTTAGACCAACGTAAAAGGGCAGACCCCCCTTCCCTCCCTGCACGCGCGCACGCGAGAAAAAAAGAAAATAACTCAATTGCTCAAAACAAGCTGGAAGATGTCTAAGAATTGATAAGTCTGGTCCGACATTGTTTTCCAGTGGAATATCCACATTGAGGGTGTTATTTGCTATGAAGCACATGGACGTATACGATACAATATGGGGATGTAAACATGTCAACCTTAAAAATTGAAGATATGATACGTCAAAAATATGTTTTTCTTTATTGATTTAATATATATTTTATATATATTAGAATCCATAATTCATTAACAAAATATGTAAATACTACTACTCCATTCTAAAATTAAGGAAATATCAAATAAAACATCTTCTTAATAGTTAATAATACACACTAAACAAATAAAAGTTTCATAATGCCCTCGTCATTCATCATCCTCTTCCTCTTTCATTATATTTTCATTTTCATCTTCATCTTCATCTTCATCATTGAAGACAACACCTGCCTCATCAAGATTCAAGGGATAATTGTGCAACTTCGGCTCATCAAGGAATAATTGTGCAATGTCCAGCTCCCCAACATCCTCAAATGTACCAAAGTTGTCTCCTCTAATATCCCACAACTTTGTTTTTCCTTTGTAGTACTCGGGTGTTCTTCTAGATAGCAAATGGAGATTCTTATGAGTGAATACCATATCCTCAGCAAGTTTGGGCGGCATCTTACTTTTTTTTGCAAAGAATGGATGAAAGAGTATGTGCTCCAATTCCTCTCAGCACATGATGAGGACGAAGGTTGGACAAGTAGCTTCACGCTACACCATACAACATTGGTGCGCTTGTTCCATATGTAACCACCAACTCTTGGAATCCATATCATAGCGTTGCTCAACCGAGTCGGCAAAATCTGCCGCCGTGCTAGAGTAGTTAGCAAACTCCTGTGTCAAATTAATCATAATCCTTCTTTCAGACATGTTAGAAAGTATTTCTTCAAACATTTGATTCTTTCCTCAGTAACTTCATTATCCCTATGTGGCGCAATTCCAAAGGAGTCTTCATTAAGCCATTGGTGGCTATAATATCTAAAATCAAAACGAAAATTTAAAATGAAAATAGTAAAGACTAAGAGTAAATAAAGTAGATATTTCAGTTTAGATTGTTACCTTGGATTGAGTGAATGAGCCAAGCAATGGAAAGTGTTGTTTTGGTTCCAATCACTAACTAAGATGGTATGAACAACCTTATAGAAGTTGCTCGTCTGATCTGGTTGAAGTCTTTCATGCTTGTATATTGTCCGCTTCACTTTTCCAATAAATGGAATCCCACATATCGTAGATTAAGTGAGGACACAACTTATTCGTGTCATAAAGAAAACTTATTTGATACTTGGTGTGGTAGAGTGGAAACTAGGCAATTTAATGGTGACCTATCTCAAAGACAACAATATCAAACTATATTATTCAAATATAAAAAAATAGAGCCCTTCTCTTTTCATTTTTTTGAAAATATTTGTTCTGGTTTCCTTTTTGACCTGAAGGCCTGCATATAAGGTGATTGTTTACTCTTCTCAAACCATAGTCAGTAAGTTCTTTGCAGGTGTTCTGTATGATCATATTTCATAAATACTTGGTACACTATTCAAATTTTCTCCTGTTCATATTTATCTTTGATTTTGAAAGAGGTGCTACTCCCTGTATATCCAGTGCCACAGCTGGAAGTTTGACAGGAATGCTTTTGGGAAGGATTTTAGTTGGCATTGGCTTGGGTATTGGTCCGCCAGTTGCATCTCTTTATGTAACTGAGGTAGAAACACCTCCAATTTCCTGCATTTAGCTTTGCTCTGTAAAGCAGATTTGGGCTTATTTTATGAGATATTTATTTATGCACTTATTTGTTTTCTTTCAAGTAGATATCACCTGCGCATGTGAGGGGTACTTATGGCAGCTTTATTCAGATAGCCACTTGTCTTGGGCTGATGGCCGCTTTAGTGGTTGGAATTCCAGTAACGAGTATTTTTGGATGGTAAAATCAATTTTAACCGAGATTCGTTCTGGCAAAATTGATTAATATATCTCATTTTGGGTTTAAGATTGCTGTGTTTTATTATGGGGAGTTATCGGACTAATCTCATCTAAGTGCTCTTGACCACATGTTTGCCTAGGTGGCGCATCTGCTTTTGGATATCTATCTTTCCCGCTTCAATGCTAGCTCTTTTAATGGCGTTTTGTGTTGAATCTCCACACTGGCTATACAAGGTTAATTTTTTTAAAAAATTCTAAATTGATTAATGCTGCCATGTTTCTCATTTTGGAATATATTTGGAATTTTAGATACAAATAATAAAGTTAGTAATATATAGTTGTTTCTTCCTTGGAAATCTGTAGCCTAGTCACTCTTGTCAAGTCTGCTTCTGGTTTGTTGTCGGTGAAATCTTTTGTGCTTTATTGTTAGTGTGTTATGTCCGCTCTCAGTTTTCCATGTCTATTTGGACTTGGAATTCTTCTGCCTGTTGCTTGTCCTATATTGCATGCAAAGCTATTCTAGTGTATGCTTCTGAACTAGTCATAAGATATGTGTGGTGTGCCTCAAGTGACTTCAAAAATTACTACACTCTATGACCTTTCGTAGAACTGGGAAGGGATCTAATTTTCTTTCATGCTCGATCTTCCAGTATGCTGTAATTGGTTTCCAGATGACCAGTTGCTTTAGAAGTACAACTTTGCTTATTAAATATAACATGATAAAAAGCAGGCTATAGTATCCTACGGATTGTTTATCATTTTGATAACATTCAGAATAGACAATTTTGATATCCTAATAATCGCTTTCATTTCAATCATCTGTGATATGCAGCAAGGTAGACATAGTGAAGCTGAAATTGAACTTGTGAAGCTTCTCGGAGCTTCTCATGCCAAAGATGCAATAGTGGAGCTGTCAAAGACTGAGAGAGGAGATGAAACTGATACCATAAAGCTTGCAGAATTGCTCTGCGGGCGGCACTCAAGAGGTACACATAATGAGCTTCCTATTCATATATCTGAAGCTATAAGGGTATATCTAAAGCTATGAGTTTTAGTTTTAGCCAAAATACTTTGTTTTTTACTCAATTCTTTTGCAGTTGTTTTTATTGGATCAACCCTATTTGCTTTACAACAGCTTTCTGGAATAAATGCTGTGTTTTATTTCTCTTCAACTGTATTTAGACGTGCTGGAGTTTCCTCGAACCTAGCAAATGTTTGTGTCGGGATTGCAAACTTAATAGGTAAATACATGTTTTCTTATGCTCAAATATCATGATTAGTATTTTCGAAGTATTTTCCTTGTTGACATTCTTGTGTGTTGAATACATGTATTTTCTGCAGGCTCCTTTATCGCCCTGGCATTGATGGATAAGCTTGGAAGGAAGGCGCTACTGCTGTGGAGCTTCCTTGGCATGGTTAGATGATTGACATCTCTGGGTTGAAATCCGATTTTTTGGTCTATGTGATTCAAGGATGATGTTAAGTTTCCTAGGAAAACATTAAATGCTCAGAGATGTGCAGCTGTCTATGTGTAATTTTTGGTCTTCCTTGGTCTATGTGCAGTTTTTGGTCTTCCTTGGTCTATGTGATTCAAGGATAATGAAACATCAAATGCTCAGAGATGTTATGAGTCTGCTGCTTTGCCTGCTTACATTGACATAATGCTTGCGTCCACACATGTCTTCCTTTTGCTTCTGTATTGTTGTTTCTGAAAGCAAACCTTTTGCTACTTATTTCCAAGAGGGAGTTTCAGCTCGTTGCCGCTGAATTTACTGCCTCTCATTGCATGTTAAACTTCTCTTACTGATCAGTCCCTGTTTCTTGACCCTCTGGTGCACAAGCCTAACTCTGTTTCTGTTTCTCGTCTCCATTAATTGGCAGTACATTCTTATCATCTCAGATACTAGATAAAATAGAAAAAAGTTAATAAAGGTGAAGCAGTAGATTGTCAGTTCTATCATGCAAGTTGATCTGATAAATTACAGTATATCTGGTCTTGAGAGGTAGCAGAGAGCCTATATACTGGTTACCTGTGCGTTTGTCCCGTTTCTTGTTGCTCAATATTTATGATGCCGCAATATGGGTAGTTGGATATGATATCTAGTGTTTTTCACTTTCATAATTCATATAAGCAGCTACTTGCTAGTCCTATTGCGTTTATCCATCTATTAACATACTTCCACACCTCCTAAACTATACACTTTCATGCATAACTTGACTACGCATTTCACTGCTTGTTCCTATCAGGCTACTTCAACGGGTCTTCAAGTTCTTGCAGCAGCTTCACCTGCTTCAAATTCTATTGGGTTTTTGCTATCTGTCGGTGGAATGATGATGTAAGTGTTAGTTTTGGCTTCCTTTCTTCAGCATGAATGACTGTACATTTTGACATAATTATTTTGCAAATAATATAGCTCTGAAAAATTTGACCAATAACAAAGAATAGCTGTAAGTGGTGAAACATAGTGTCTCCTATTCCCATTTTGTGCATGGCAGTGGGATGTGTATGTGCTCTAAATTGCAAACTCAATAATGAGCTTAAATTATGCAGGTTCGTCTTAATGTTTGCTGTTGGAGCTGGTCCAGTTCCTGGTCTTTTGCTCCCTGAAATATTTCCCAACCGAATCAGAGCAAAAGCTATGGCCTTTTGTATGTCCGTGCATTGGGTAATTGGTCTTCATCATCTTATTTGTTGCAACAGATGCTTGCCCCAATAACTGTTATATATATATATATATTATGTATATCATATACATGCTTTTCGTCTCTTTTTAGAATCATCTGCAGGACGTTCCTCTAAACTCATTTTGGGCTACTTTCAGGTGGCAAATTTTCTTGTTGGGTTGTTGTTCCTGCGTTTGCTGGACCGCATGGGGCCTCAGCTGCTCTACTCAATGTTTGGTTCCTTCTGCTTGTTCGCAGTCGTCTTTGTGAAGCAAAACGTGCTGGAAACCAAAGGGAAATCACTACAAGAAATCGAGATAGCTCTCCTCGCTCAAGATCAGTTTTAAATCTAAAATCTTACGCGATCCCACCAGTAAGTCGTCTTCTTCCACAGCTAGTTTATGTAGGAAGAGCGTGTGCGTGTGGGGTTGCGGTAACATTTAGATGATGAGGATGTAGGATAACTAGAAACATAAGGCGCCGTCGCATCACTTGTGAAGTGATGGTATTTGTGGGGGCGAATGTTATAATGTAACACAAGTATGGTGTATGTTTATCCTTTGAGAGTGAATTTCATGCATCGAAAACACCGAGCTATCTAAACCAAGCAGGAATGGAACATAGAATTAAAGTTTCTCAAGAAAAAGTATTACCATGAAAAATTTAATTCAAGGGTGCGTTTTCTTTGGTTGTATATTTATCATGAGAAAATGAGAGATAATCAAAATTTCACCCTTTAAATCATTCTTTTCTTTTCCCTCATTTTCTATTTAATCCTTACTCATTCCTCATTTTCACTACAAATGAGGGATAATATTATCACACCATTTTTGGAGGGATAATATTATCCCTCATTTGTAGTGTAAAAGAGGAATGAGTAAGGGTCAAATTGAAAATGAAGGAAAAGAAAGAAAGGATTTAAATGTGAAATTTTGTTTATGCTTCATTTTTTCATAATAAATTTATAACCAAAGAGAACGCACTCTTAGGGTAAATTATGAGTATTGCGTTGACTGAAAAATGCCTCTCGGTAGAAAACATGTTTTCTTTTTGATCTGTTACTCTTTTGGGGGAAAATCTGTGTTGCGCGAAGTCTTTATCTTTTTTCAGATTTTGTCAAAGATTGTATAATTTTTATTTTTCTAGAGATCTTTTAGTACGTGAAACCATGCCTAGAAAAATCATTGCAAACATGCAATTGCTCCACCGGGCACATGGTAATAACATATGAATTCGTAGATGATGGATGCTAACCACACATGCCAATGTATTTATCAAGTGCAACAACTACCAAAGACCCAGAGATGGAACAACGATCATCAAATCTTGCACACACACACAGAGGTGTTCTACACAAGTTAATAATTTATCATCCCTATGAAGTCATTCATACAGAGCTGCTCTTCTGGACTCTTCATGAATAAAAACATAACAACCTTGTTTCATTTTCTCAGCACATGGCATGCCAAACATATAATAACTATATCCCTCAACTCAATACAAAGTGATTTATTGGTAAGACTTGCACAGTTTCCCAGTAAATCCTCTCTTAAAAAATGAACATGAAAATTCTTGCTGTGGAGAGATCCACAAACATAATAGTAATACATTTTGCTCTTCTTCCAACTGCAGAGGTCGTCGATGTTTGATTATTAAGAGAAGCGAATTGAGAAGCCGTTTTCTGTGGTAGTGACAGCTGAGGGGCCGAAATCTTCAAAATCCGAATCTGATTCAAGACCTTCGTAATCCTTCCAATTAACAGAGGAATCCTCATCAGGACTCCCATGTTTAGGGGGAACCCTCAACTCTGATATAGGAACCGGTAACGGTTCTTCGATCAAATACTTATCATGAAGCAATTCCATCGCAGTAGCTCTGCTAGCTGGGTCATAATTTAATAGCTTTTTCACAAGAAGAACCTCATCAGGAGATCGATTGATGAGGCATGCTTCTATACCAGTCGATTTTTCAACTTTACCAAATGAGATTATGTTGTAGTCTGGAAGATGTACACAACCAGGCCAAACCTCCTCAGTCAAGTTACCCAAAACACTGAAAATTTTACCCAGCTGATCAATATCTGAAGTGCCCGGGAATAATGGTTCGAGACTCAGAAGCTCGCCAAAAATACAACCGAGTGACCACAGATCAATCTCCAGCCCATAGTTTGTGGAACCATAAAGTAGCTCTGGGGCTCTAAACCACCGAGTTCCAACACAGGAGGTAAGAGGACCATTCCCATCAACCCGGCCCTCCTCACCTTCATAAGAATAAGAATGCTGGAAAGGGTCCTCGAGATCACTTGTCGTGCATGTAGCGAGACAAGAAGCAGCTCCATCATGAGTTACGCTTTCTTCATCACCATCATTGGGAAACTCACCCATTCTGAGGTCTTCTGGCTCTGCAGCCCCCTTTTCACTGCTCTTTTCCACATGTTCTTGAATGACATGACCATCTAGTCTGGGAAGGATTTCAGCTGGTTGAGGAAAAGCTGCTTGATTTGACGAAGGCTGCTCGGCCAACTGATCATAAGCACCCTCATCAAGAAATCCAGGTGCAAGAAGTATCCTAGCCTAACCAGGGAAATGAACGATATTTCAGTGCCTGTGTAAACATTGATGTGCATAAATGATTATTGAAGAAAGAGACTGTACTATGACACTTATGACTCAAACTGATAAAATTATAAATTTTTAGAGGCCAGTCGGTAGTTTGTCATGCCAGCAGCTGAGCTAACTTCTTGCAACATTGTACAGTCCATACAAGATAGCATATACTGATATCGTGTTCAATGAAGCACATATCATTGATTCTCACAATTCAGAAAATCAGAATATTGCTCACCGAATATAACTATATAAGCAACCTTAAGTTCTTAACAATCAGCAATATTAAAAAATAACCAAACGGAACTTCTCATCTATATAAATTTTCAATTTGAATTACTTAAATTTTCTAATGTAAATCTGGAAACAGCATTAGAAAAATTCCCCAAACATCAGTAGAGTCAATTGATAGCGAGGCAATAATCAAGAATGATAACTAATACCAAAGAAGGAACTAGTCACAGAATAATGAGTACCCAGGCTTCCACAGAACATTGCTCATCCTAACTCAGAAGGTTCCAAACTGCCTTTCCGATTCTAAAACCTCACACTAAATAAGAATTAGAAAACAAGTAACAACGTGGGGCTCCCGGTACACAGATCAGCCACATCAGACTTGTTTTAGAATAAAATAAAGTAACTACTAACTTGTAGAAACAAAATAAGAACGTACATTGACTCCTCTATACCTCTATGCTGATGAAACTCAAAGCCAATGAATTGGCAGAACTGTATCAAACATCAGCTGGGAAAAAATTACAATTCCAGATACTAGGGTTTGCATCCACAACCATTTGTTCAGAACTAAGATGCATACACATCTCTGAAGCCATCAAGCTCCACTAACAACACTGGCAGTTAAAATCATGAAAATGTTGCACAACTAAAAAAAGCTAACAGGATATAACAGATCAAAAGGCAAAAAGGAAATCAGCTAGGATAACTCCAACTCCTTACACCTAGCCTGTTCTGTAGTGTTGTCATAGATCAGATTAGGAAGACATCACTGTTTGGGCAATCTAATTTCTTCCCTGTGATTCTTATAGTTTATGCAAATAACAGATTTATTATTTTTGTTATTTTGTTCAAGTAACATTATGAATTTTTAACACTTGAAATAGTAAGAGTAGCATTATCAGAAGACAAAATATGAAGGACAAAGATTCATAAGAGTATGCGCCGTGGATCCAAATAGGTTTGAGGGGCTAATCAGATGCATATGAAAGCATAATATTTGTGAACCTGCTGAGAAGATAACTTCAACAATATCCAAATCCTAGTAATGAGCTAATGAAGAGCTCGAAAATGCCAAGACATAATTAAACAGATATCCAAAGTGATGACAATGAGATACAAAAGTAATTGTTCAATTTCATGTGTGGGAGGGGAGATCAATGGTATGAGGATGAGTTGAAACCCTCAGAGAGCTACTTTCCTACATGTTATAAATTCATTATCCTAAGTCCTAACGGTCCTAAATCAAAGGCAACAATTCTCTTCTCACAAATATCATGATTAACATCATCTCTACAGAATGCTACATTCTCTTTAAATCAACGCAGTTTGAAAAATAATCTGTCAGCATAAGCATGACAAAAACTTCCCAACAGGGACAATATTATGGAATGAGAAGTTAATGGAAATAAAGAATGAAAATGCAAACCATGACCATGAGGCACCACAATCGCTAGCTCGAGTTACAATCAATTTTGAGCAGATGGAATAATTAATAAAATGCAATCGCTTGAGTGCCTTTTACGAGATTAGAAATATCTAATTGGAACCATCAGAAAAATCTATGTGGATCACAAGAAGTCAATTAATTCTAGCCAATACCGCTAGTTGACATAAGTTTTTGGCAGAAAATCCATTATTCTACGTTATCAAAGTTGATATGTAGAGATGTTTAAATGCATATTGTTAATGTAAACCTAAACTTATCGAAAACCACAGAAAAATTAATGGTAATTAAGGGATGATCAAGAAATTGTAGCATCTAAACTTGATGTTTCAACTTGTAACATCAACACTCCAGTCATAAACTCAAAGGGGAAAACCCTAAATTTTTTAATCAACTAATCCATACCTGGCCAAAATCGGCGATTTTGAGGATTCCGTCGGCAGAAATAAGCAGATTGGATGGCTTCAAATCCCTGTGAACAATCGAATTGCGGTGGCAGGCGTCGACCCCGCGCAAAATCTGCACCATCCAGCGCTTGAGCTCGCCGACTGTGATCCCACCGTCCCAGTCCTTCTTGGCGGCCTTGACGACGGCAGAGAGGTCGGTGGGCAGGTACTCGAGCACCAAAACGGCGTCCTCGTCGTCGCTCCAGAAGTACTCGTGGAGGAGGACAACATTGGGGCAGTTGTGGAGCGTCTGGAGGGCCTCGATCTCACGGAAGGCGGACTGGTAGTCGTGCACCTCCTTCAGGGCGACGGTGGTGGAGTCGGAGCGGCGGCGGGCCTTGTAGACGTCGGAGTAGGCGCCGGAGCCCACGCGCTCAAGGATCTCGTACTTGGCGGTGATCTCGCGGCGCGTGTGGATGCTCCAGCTCTTCGACGGCGGCTGCTCCATTGTCGGCCACTCGCTTTCGAGCGTTACGGAAGTAGAAGATGACTCACGTGACTTCTGCCTTCTCCGCACGTGCTTCTTCTCTTTCGAATTTAATTATTCTAACATTTTGGATCGAATAATTGCGGGTAAATTTATCAAACAACATAATAAGCTCAAAAAAATCGATCAACCATAACGGATTCGATGTTAATTTCATGGATCGTTATGACTTAAAATAAAATCTGATGGCAACATTACAATCTATACTATATTAAAAAGGTAATTTTTAATTAAAAATCAATTTTAAATTGATTTGAATGATAATTTATAAATATTAAAAAAATAAATGACTAATTGAAAATTTATATTTCTATAAGAATATGATTTATGACGGTTTCTTTTAAATTTTAGTTAAAAATTTTGTGGGTCTTTTAACATGCAAATCATGTTATTTTAAAGAAGAAAAAAAAAACCGAAATCATGTGCCTAATTTCATTTCTCTTGCAATAACACAAAATATTTTAATTAATTTTTTTTATTCAACTTCAATAATACTGTCAATACATATATTTTTACTTATTACTAGCTACGACAAATAGTTTTTTTTTTCTTCTTCTTTTTATCATCTAAGAAAGCTTGTATTTCCTTAATCTTATGATTTTTTAATCTCTTCCTTTTTTATTTATTTATTCGTTTTTCTTTTCTTATTCCAAAAATAGTATAGCTTTATTATGATAAAATATTCAATATGTATATCAAATTAAAAATAGTGATGCAAGCTTTAGTTTGATATATACACCCTCCGTCCTTTAAAAATGTGCATCACTTTTGATGATACATATTTTAATAAATGTTACGTGAGTTTGTTGTATAAAAATAAATTTTACATCAATCCACATAATATATATATATATATATATATATATATATATATTATAAAAATATAGTTATAACGATAACTTTTTTTGCATAAATTTGTCTCTTTTTTTTTTTTTTTTTGATTCTTTTCTAAAAATCGTCAAATTTCATTCATGAAGTAATATTTAGTATGCTTCTTAAATTAAAAACCATGTCAAGATCTTTAATTTGGTATAACAATTATAAATAATAAATTTAAGAATGAATTTTCATCTACAAATTTATATTAATTTTAAAGTATAATTTGTATTAATTTTAATGTAATTCTTTAGATGAATAATTAGCTATATATCTAAAAATAAAATTTCTTATAATTTAAATTTATTTAATTTGTGGTAATATTTTTGTACGAATAATTTATTTATTTATATAAACATATTTGATATTTATATAGATTAAAAATGAACCTTTAAATATGGTTTACATTTATTTATTTTTAATTTTTCAAATTCTTCAGTACATGTTAAATTTTAATGTAAAGTTAAAATAATTATTTTACTTTTAGTTACATACAAAATATACTAATTCATTTATAAAAAATTATTTTTAACTTTTTTTTGCCTTTTCATAATATCAATTTTTATTATTGTGAATTCTTCTTTATTTTTTTATTTTTCAATATTAAGTTCAAATATATTTAGTTAAAGTTAATTTTTTTTATTATATTTACAAATATGATAATTGAATTGGTATCAATTTTATAAAAATATAAAAATATTTATCGTGCATCGCAAGCAAATGTTAGTTTATTTTAACAAATAGAATCAATCAATAATTTAATGTGTTGAAAGGAGAAATTTGATATTTTGAGGCTCAGATTTGGATCAAGTATCTAGGTTTGATTCGTGTAGAACTCCACTGACAATAACTTGGTTTGTAATGTCATTCTAATAATGATACCCCCTCCTTACCTCTCTCATTTACTCAGTCCCCTGATTTAGGTCAATATATTGATCTTCTCTGTTACGAATCATGGGCATCGGTTTTTCTGAGCGAGGAAACCCCTAGATCCGATGCCAAATCGGAACATTTGGCGGCGAAATTAGGGGTCAAATCGGAGGAATCAGGGGCCAAAACAGAGGAATTGGGAGGGGAATCCACAAGTGGTGGCTCACGGCATCCGAAGGCCACCGTAGACTACTCGCCACACTGCTTCCTGCCTTGTTTTGGGTGAGATCTTCCATGTTTTTTGTGAATGTGTGCTGATTTGAAACTGTAATCTTGTGACTGTATGCAAGAGACCTAGGGTTTAATGGGTGATTTCATTGCTGAAATGATAAGAACATGCTCATATTAAAAAAAAATGCATCTATGATTTATTTGAGATGTAAGAGTATGAATTGTGTGCTGTTGGTTTAGTTGTTGTCTTGAGCATGTAATGTGTGTTGTTACTGATTTGGTGGTGATGTTTGGAGTGTGGGTGGTGTTGTTGGTGTAGTATGAATCTGGTGATGTTTGGAGTGTGAGTGGTGTTGTTGGTGTAGTATGAATCTGTATTTTGCTGCTTCAATTTGTTCATGGGACTGATGCCCACTACTCTACAAGGTAGAGTAGTGTTGGTGGCTACCCAAGAACTAATTTCATTCACACTCAAACTGCATTACAAGTTTTCAATTTACAAAAACAAATTGAAGCACAATAACTTCTTGCCTTTCAACTATGCATATAGGCATTTACAAAAAATAAAAAACCACTGCATATGCACTATTCAAGCAACAAAAACGAATTGAAGCACAATAACTTCTTGCCTTTCAACTATGCATATAGGCATTTACAAAAAATAAAAATCCATTGCATATGCACTATTCAAGCAACATTAAGGCATTGAATTGTTGTTCAATGCCTTCAACTGTTGTTTGATGAATACCTAAACGATGCTCGAGGTCTTCAAGGCCTTCCACTTCCCCTTTCTCCCGTAGATAGGCTATGGTCTCTTTGACCAGGTCTGTTGGAACTTCCAAACATTGAGGAAGAAGTTGTTGTCTTAACAGTGCCTCCTTCTTCATATGTGGAAGTTCGTAGCAGTTCTGCCCCTTAACCTTCATGATCTCTATCATGCAACCCTGCAAACTTAGGAAAACCTTCAATGTCATTGGTGCAAGTTCATCAAAGGAAGAAACCACTGCATTTACTAGGCTATCCACATCAAAGCAAACATTCTCTGTTTGCAGGCTTTGAATAGCCCTAAACCATCCAAGGTCATTTATATTATTGTCAGGGGAGTTTGGAGGCTGATGTATGATGTTGATGTCAAAACCATCTGTTGTTGCACAGTCTCTAAACTCTATATCCCCATTCTTGATATGTGGCCTAGCATTATCTTGTTGAATAAAGATAATCTTGCTTGCAAATGAAGGCCACTTGGCTTTAATAGCTGGAACAAGCTGTTTCAATTTGGAGTACACATTAAATATTCTGTTTCTGTGCAAGTGTCTTAAATGCAGAATTCATACATTAAATATTCTCTACGCAATTCATCATAAATGCAGAACTCATGCATATTGCCATTCTGTTACATTTATCATAAATGCAGAACTCATGCATCTTGCTATTCTGTTACATTCATCATAAATGCAGAATTCATACACTAAGGGTTCTGTTCCAGCCATACCTGCTTGATGAAACACTCTTTCATTACTTGTTTTGTTATGCTTTCGATTGGCTTTTGCTCAAGTGTCCCTGCTTCCCTATTCTTGCTTGACCTCTTTGCTGGTACCATTTCTGTTAAAGGGAAGATTCTATCTTCCCATCAAAAAGAACACTCCCATCATCACCAAATATTGGTCGACACACCGCACACACGAACATCACCTTTTTTATGAACTTTTTACTCTTGCAACTTCTATGTGACTCAGCCTCTGCTGGAGTTAAATAGAATCTGTGAGAAGCCTTGGTGATGTAGACCCACTTTTCATCGATATGGATAGTGTTGTACATGCTCTTGAACTTCAATTTATCTAGCAACCTGTCATACTCAATATTCTCTAAGCAAAACCTCAACCGTAACAGCTTATTTGGGGCAGTAAGGTCAGGTTTTATAGCACTTGTATGAGCCTTGATCAGCCCCTGATCGATCCACCTCCCTACGGTACTCTTGCTGCAGTTTATGCCACTAGTCAATCTTCGTATGGTTGATCTTTTATATAACTCAATGCTTGCAATTAACTATAGATCAATTTGTACTTTTTTTCTCCTTGGTCTACATATTTTCCTACTTTGTGAACTTATAAACTGACCTTGAATCTGTTTTTGCTTTGCCTTAGCCCAAAGACGACAAACGGTTCGCCGAGAGACACCGAACTTGAGTTCGGCAGCCTTCATTTTGCCTCGTGGTGGCTTGCCATTCTTGCTGTCGATGATCAAGAACTGAATGAGAGCAGCCCTATCTTCGCTTGTCAAATCTTTCCTCCTCATTTTTTTTTATTGTAAGTGTTGGTGTAGAATGACTCTCTATTTAAAGAGAAAGTTGTCTGAAATTGTAGAGAGAACCGTCCCAAGGTGTACTGCCGCCTTTTTTTTGGCTGATTTATGAAATTTGTTTGCATTAAAATTCTTGTGTTCTGCCGCCTTTTTTTAGTTCTGTTTAGCCGCCCATTTTTAATTTCAATTTTTATCATTTCAGTTTAATAGGCTTTTCAGTGTGAATTTCAGTTTTTCATGTTTATTTTATTGTTTACATCACTTTATTAAGGAAGTGGGTTAAGGATTAAAAGAATAGAAAGAAATAGCTTAATCTTGTGGTCCCTACAACTTTTACAACTACTTTAACTCTCCTAAATACCCGTGCCGAAAAGTTTTGAGCCATGAATAATGGGACGGAGGGAGTATATAATTGAGGCCCAATATTAAAATGATAAGGAATGAACTTCAAATCAAGAATA